>NC_141822.1:4553082-4568082 GCF_982586985.1 Callionymus lyra | reverse complement strand
CAAAAACACATTTTCTAAATGCAATATTCTTTGGTTTATTCAATATAACATCGACATCTTTATATTTACTTTCTTACACCTTCGTTCTAAGATCACAATTAAAACTACTTTTATTGTTGTAAACACAACCGTGGATATTATGTGGTGACAACACAAAATTACATGTTAATAATGAATAAATTAATACAAATAACACAAAATTACATGTTAATAATGAATAAATTAATACAAATAACACAAAATTACATGTTAATAATGAATAAATTAATTAATACAAATAACACAAAATTAGTGCAACAGTCCATACTTTCCATTTTGCACATTTTCTGCACTTTATACATAATTACATTTTTATTTATGATTAACGTTGTTTTTTTTTACTGTTGGTGGAACAATTCACTAGCAATTGAAATAATAATAATTCTGGTTCTGATGTATAAACATGTTTTTGTATAGAATATAGATATATATATTAGATTATTTTGTCCATTATATATACTGTGTATATACAAAATGTACCTTTCAATGTAAAACATATTTAATTCAAATCTTAAAAAAGCTTTAAAATACTCGACATTTCAAGAATAAAATTCAAAGTGTCAACATTTGAAACATGAAAGCGTTCAATATTCTGACACTGATTGACTTCCGTCCTCAAGTTTGAACTAATGTTTCTTATTCTCTCTGTGAACGATCAACACACTGTGGTGTGTTCAGAGGATGATGTTGTGAACTTAACAATATGTTCCGTTACTATGAATCACAAACAGAAAACTATAAATAGCAAATACAAATAAATAAAATAATTGGAATGAAAAAAAAACAGATTCATTCTACTTTTAAATGAGACATTGTCATAAAATGTCATATAAATAAATAATGAATGAGTGATATTAGTTCCCTTAAAATGTGTATTATTCATATAGAATATTACAAATTGTATTTTAAATTCAATATAAAATGTTGGTGTAATAGGATATCAAAAGAGTTCTGAGGTACTTGATCAACTTTGATTATACCACTATTATACTATTGTACACTATTATACCTATATTTTTATATTGAATTTAAAAAACTTACAAGTTAAAAAAATATTGAGTTCATGAAAATATTCATTAATTTTTGGAATAAAAATATCAAACTTTAGGTGTAAAATTAGAAAATTATTCAATTAAAAACACATATATATATATATATATACATATATATACTGTATATATATATATATATATTGTAGTGATATGTAGTCACAAATAAACAAGCGTGGAATATCCGTGTAGGAGTTTTATTAACACACGTCTTTAGCCGTAGCTTCGGACCAAGAACAACACGTCACTCCCGATGTATCCATGCGCCGTGCGCTATAGAAAACATAGTCCCTTAACACCACATCTCCCTTCCTTTGAGTCTGTTGAGACACAGTGTTACCAGAACCTAATAAACATTTTCTTCAGAACAAATCAATAGAGATTTGTGCAAACAATATTTCAAGCATGTTTCTCGTAACATTTCTAATATCCCAGATATCACTCCTTTAAACAATTTCTTCCGAGCAGATGACTTTCACTACCACAGAGGACGTGAACTTTGAACTTGTAATGTCTCTGTTTACTCCTAGTAGTCGCTGTGAAATAACCCAAACACTCAAGGCGACCTCCTGGGCTGTCCAGTGGTACTTGGACCTTCTTTAATGCAGGTTTTCCACTCATCAACTTGAATGTATTTTCTGATATAACAGTGGTATCAGCGCCAGTGTCAATTTTAAAGCTCATCAGAACGTCAAGAATTCTGAGTTTCACTTTCCAGGTCACTAGAGTCGTTTACTTCTGTGACCTCTCCTAGGAAATGTAGATGATGGTCGTCTGTCCTCACATTGACCTCATTGACTGTGAACGACACACAGCAGCAAAATGTTGCATCTTTTTACATGTGTGGCTCTCAGAGTTTCTTGCAGGACATCATCTCTTAAATGAGCTTTTCCACATCTGTAGCACTTCTTTCTTCCTTTTGATGCATGTGCTTGATTTCCTCTTCGTCCATGTCTCTGCATCTGACCAGCATCCTTCTTAGTTCTCCACTTTGATACTTCATTCAGGTTAGTTCTTGTCTCTGCGTGAGCTCCTTGTTCACTGATGGGACATTTAACTTGTTCTGATTGACGCACTAACTCGACCGCTTTGTCCGGAGTTAAGTCCGGGTTAACTGTAGCTTCTCTGACAGTTCCCTATCCAAGATGCCCACGACCAGTCTGTCAGGAATATTTTCATTTCTTTACTTCCTCAAAGGCACATGTGTCTGCGAGCTTGTGTGTATTTATTTACATTTATATATTTATAATATAACATGTATCCTCCGTGCTCTCACTGGGCTGCTGTACACGCTGGTGAAAACGTGCTCGTTCGTGTATGACATTAACTTTTGGCACAAAATAATTGTCCAGTTTGCCCAACATGGTTTCATCGTCATCTTCATCTTCTTCTTGAACAAAGACGAACGTTTTAAACACTTGCTCGGACTCTTTTCCAAGCGAATAGAGCAGCTACACACCTGCACCTCTTCCTCCTCCTTGTTTAGCTTCGTTGCCACGCGGTAGCGCTGGAAGCGTTGTCTCCACTCCGGCCGAAGTTGCGGGCGAGAAAAGTCCAAACTTTCTGGTGGGAAGAATTTCGCCATGATCCTTCAACTTCTGACACCATGTAGTGATATGTAGTCACAAATAAACAAGCGTGGAATATCCGTGTAGGAGCTTTATCATGATTCCGATTCTCAGTTTGAGCCCTACCACTCGGCCCTAACACTACGTTTGCGCGTGAGTTGTAGTGGATTCCCGATTCTACTTTCCACGTAGAGGTAGTGTTCAACGTAGTGCCAGGTCTCCCCACTAGAGGTAGTGATGTCGGAGGCACACTTCGAAACCGAGTGCTGACGGAGAGGGAACAATGGCGAGGAATTCAGAACACAAATGTGAGTATTCTCGCTTTAAAACTAGTGTGTCTTCATAAATTTCATGTGAAAGCATTGTTTTTGCTGATATTCCATGTTGATAAAATATAAACACACGGTGAAGATGCTACTGTTAGCAATTGTTTGTTCGTAAACTCTTGGGTATGCATTATTTTGACGATATTTCATGCTAATAAACTTTGAAGTTGTTCACTTTTAACAGTGAAGACGTTAGTTGTTGTAGTAGTGTATTTCATGTGAAAAGTATTATGTCTTGCATATAAAAACAATGTTTAATTTGACGCTAATTAAGCATTGTTTTCAACGATATTTCATGCTAATACACTTTTAAGAGTAACAGTGAAGATGCTATTGTTTGTGTATTTCATGTGAAAAGTATTATGTCTTGCATATAAAAACGATGTTTAATTCGACGCTAATTAAGCATTATTTTCAACGATATTTCATGCTAATTCACTTTTAAGAGTAACAGTGAAGATGCTATTGTTTGTGTATTTAATGTGAAAAGTATTATTTCTTGCATATAAAAAACTATGTTTAATTCGACGCTAACTTAGCATTATTTTCAACTACATTTCATGTTAATTCACTTTTAAGAGAAACAGGGAAGATGCCATTGTTTGTGTATTTAATGTGAAAAGTATTATTTCTTGCACATAAAAAACGATGTTTAATTCGACAGTAATTAAGCATTATTTTCAACTACATTTCATGTTAATACAATTTTAAGAGAAACAGGGAAGATGCCATTGTTTGTGTATTTAATGTGAAAAGTATTATTTCTTGCACATAAAAAATGATGTTTAATTCGACGGTAATTAAGCATTATTTTCAACGACATTTCATGTTAATACACTTTTAAGAGAAACAGTGAAGATGCCATTGGTGTATTTCATTAAAGCATTATTTTAAAGCAGTATTTTATGTAAATCATGTGTATTTGTGAAGACAACACTTAACAGTTCACCACACATCACTCATGAAAGCAACACAATTGATCATTTCCACATGATTTGAATGTCTGGATTATAATGTTATGTTGCCATGTTCTCCAGGATGATGCAGAATTCCCTGAACCGGGTCCAGCAGGTCCGGATTCTGTCACCGGTCTCCCAGCTTCAAGCCCTGCAACACCCTTACGGTACTTGGAGGAGGCAGCAAAGGAGGCATGAAGAGCAACAAAAAATTCTGGACTTTCTTTTTTTGAGTGTTTGTTCTTCTATATATTTAAGCATTATTTTGTTCAAGCACTAAAATACAAATTGTCAGTTATGAGTTTGTTTGGACAACCTCTTGCAAAGATGTTCTTCAGGCTGAAAACTGTTCTGTCAGTGGTCAATTTTGAAAGGTGCAAAATTTCAATATACCGGGAAAAATA
The DNA here is from genome assembly GCF_982586985.1 of Callionymus lyra. NCBI lineage: Eukaryota > Metazoa > Chordata > Actinopteri > Syngnathiformes > Callionymidae > Callionymus > Callionymus lyra. Next base: position 4,563,740 of record NC_141822.1, on the reverse strand, counting down.
ATCAACCACCGCTAAATAAATTTGAAGATTTGTTTTTACAAGTTCTAGTGTTGTCATTCCTAAATACATATTTACATACATACTGGTACAATAAATATAAATGTTAAATTATAATCATTTTAATACAACAAACACTTCCTGCTGTAGCTCAGTCTCCACGTTGAACCATAACCGTAGTAAGTTGAAGTTGGTTCTGCAGTTCACTGAGAGAGAACCAGTCTGAGGAGGAAAATTCACACACTATTGGAAATGAGCATCAAAAAGAATAGTTTGAGTAAAAGATACTCAAAATATGTTCAAATACCTTCAGGTTTATGGAAGCGGTAAACTTATTAACGATTGATAAACAGCTACAATACGCTCTAAACATAGTTTACTACTGTTTTCATTCTTTTAGAAAAACAAACAGGTAAATAGAGGCTTATATTGACCATTGTTAGCTTGTAAATGCAGTCTTAAAAATACATACACATTAACTTACATCACAATAAGCTCCAAACTTTCTCTACTGTTTGCATCGTTGTAGAAAACAACAACAAAGAAACACGTTAATAGATCGCTTGTATTGAGCATTGCTAGCACGTTTAGCATCCGCTTACAATTGTGGTCGTAAAAAGTTCATAAACCTCAAAATACATCGATCAACACAAACACAATAAGCTCCAAATTTAGTTTAATACCGTTTGCACACTTTAAAAAACAAACAAAGAAACACATACATCGCTGGTAGCGTTAGCGTCTACAGAACTTATTTTCAAGCAAAATCTTTCCGTGAAATTTTCTAACAGCACTTGATGTTTCGATGAAATCTTCTTCTCCTGATAGGTCGGCGACTTGTATCTAGAAATGATTACATTTAGTTTTTTAAAGTTTCATCACTTGATAAGTAAAATTCAATATTGTTAGGTGTGTGTGCCTTTGTGTTTGCGTGTGTGTGTGTGTGTGTGTGTGTGTGTGTGCATGTGTGTGTGTGTGTTTGCATGTGTGTGTGTGTGTTTGCGTGCGTGTGTGTGTGTGTGTGTGTGCATGTGTGTCTGTGTGCATGTGTGTGTGTGTGTGTGTGTGTGTGTTCGTGTGTCTGTGTGTGTGTGTGTGTGTGTGTGTGCGTGTGTTTGCGTGTGTGTGCGTGTGTGTGTGTGTGTGTGTTCGTGTGTCTGTGTGTGCGTGTGTGTGTGTGTGCATGTATGTTTGTGTGTGTGTGTTTGCGTGCGTGTGTGTGTGTGTGTGTGTGTGCATGTGTGTGTGTGTGTGTTAGAATCAAGGTGTGTCGAGGACTTTGTCCTGCATTATCAGATCGTGGCAGAGACATGTGACTGAGACTATAAAAGAGTTCACCTGTGAAGGAGTGTTTCAGTCGCTGAGACATGGAGACTAGAGTTGATCTGAGATCTTGTTCCATCTGTCTGGATCTACTGAAGGATCCAGTCACTCTTCCATGTGGACACAACTACTGTAAGACCTGTGTTGAAGGTCACTGGCAGGAGAAGAACATCTACGAGTGTCCTCAGTGCAGACGGAGCTTCAGCGAGAGACCTGTCCTCCAGAAGAACACTGTGTTAGCAGAGTTAGTGGAGGAGCTGAAGAAGACTGGAGCAGCTGAGGACCTCTGCTTTGCTGGACCTGAAGATGTGACCTGTGACGTCTGCACTGGGAGGAAGATGAAAGCCCTCAAGTCCTGTCTGGTGTGTCTGGTCCCCTACTGTCAGGAACATCTTCAGCCTCATCGAGAAGCTCCGGCCTTCAGGAGACACAAGCTGGTCCAGCCGTCCAAGCAGCTCCAGGAGATGATCTGCTCTGAACATGAGGAGGAGAAGAAGATGTTCTGTCGTTCTGATCAGCAGCTCATCTGTTCTGTCTGTGCTGTGGACCAACACAAAGATCATGACATCGTCTCGACCACAGCAGAGAGGAGGGAGAGAGAGAAAGACCTGGATCAGAGTCAAGGAAGGATCCAGCAGAAGATCCAGAAGAGAGAGAAGGAAGTGAAGCTGCTCCAGCAGGAGCAGAAGAACATCAGAGTCTCTGCTGAGGAAGCAGTGAAGGACAGTCAGGAGACCCTCATCCAGATGATCCAGATGATCCAGAGAAGAATGCCTGACGTGGAGCAGAAGATCAGATCTCTGCAGGAGACTGAAGACGCTCGAGTCCAAGGACTTCAGGAGCAGCTGGAGCAGGAGATCTCTGAGCTGAAGAAGAAAGAGGCTGAGCTGCAGCAGCTGTCACTCACCGACAGTCACACCATCTTCCTGCAGAACTGGACCTCACTCTCAGAGGTCAGTGAAGACACGACCTCACTCTCAGAGGTCAGTGAAGACACGACCTCACTCTCAGAGGTCAGTGAAGACACGACCTCCTCCACGACCCTTGAGCAAACTCACCGTCGCTTCAAGGAAGTATCAGCAGCCGTGTCAGCCTGCAGAGACCAAGTCCAGGACCTTCTGAGGGACATGTGGACCGACATCTCAATGATGTTCCTTCTAGAGACCAGAGAGCAGTTCCTCACACACTCACAGGACATCACTCTGGATCCAAACACTGCAGACTCATGGTTGATGTTGTCTGAAGGAAACAAGAAAGTGACAAACATGGGAAAACGTCAGCCTCGTCCTGATCATCCAGACAGATTCAATAAATATCCTCAGGTCTTGAGTCAAGAGTCTCTGACTGGACGTTGTTACTGGGAGGTGAAGAGAACAGAAGGACGTGTTCATGTATCAGTTTCATACAAGAACATCAGCAGATCAGGAGGAGAAAGTTTATTTGGATGTAATGACAAATCTTGGAGTTTATGGTGTAACGACTCTGGTTGTTCATTTAAACACAACAACATCACAACTGAAGTCTCCAGTGTCAGACCCTCCACAGTGGGGGTGTACCTGGATCACTCTGCAGGTCTTCTGTCCTTCTACAGCGTCTCTGAGACCATGACTCTCCTCCACAGAGTCCAGACCAGCTTCACTCAACCTCTTCATGCTGGAGTCATAGTTTCATCCTCGTGTGAGTTTGTGAAGCTGAAGTAGACGACAGTGAGATTGTGAGTCTCCAGGAGTGACATCATCACATGAAGCTTCAATGTTTGGATGAACGTCTCTGAGAACGTTTGTCGTTTGTGCCGCAGTGAAGACACAGTGACGTCATGTGACTGGATTAGAACCTCTGTGATTGGATTGTTCCTGATGATGACGAGTCTTCTTTAAATCTTCTTTAATAAACACCTTCATGATCCGGTGATGATGGCAGCAGTCGTTACTCAAGTACTCCACAGTACTACAAATATATCCTGGTTACTACAGTATCTCATTGGATGTTATGGTTGCCTCTGTATCGTGATACGTATCATCAGATTCTTGACAATACACACACTTACACAGCCAGTCGTCCACGAGGAGTCAGAAAGAAGAAGAATTGATGTACATTTGGTTTGGATTCAATATTACAGTCTGAAAGGAATTTGATTTTGTGAAAAAAAGATTTTCTCCAAAGAAGTAAAGATGAAAATGAGTTCAACACAAACTATATCTTGTATCAGAGAAACCAGATCCTTGGATTCAGTGTTATGTTGAGTTATGCTGTATTTTAAAAATGTACATATAGAAACATTGATTTTTATTCACTCAAATCTCGTCTTAAAACACACTTTTATTCTCTTTTAACACAGCATGACACTCTGAGCTGTTTTTAGTACTTTTGACTTGTTTTATTCGATATTGTTTTGTTTTTGTGTTTTAACTGCTTTCTTAGTACTTTCATGTCATTGTACAACACTTTGTATCGACTGTTGTTTTTAAAGTGTTTTATCAATAAACTTGATTGATTATTTGTTCTTATTGAAATGTTAATCTAAATCAATGAATTATCCTTTTGAATCATTTATTTTAAATATATAAATATATAGATTATATATATATTTGACACATTGAGTTCAATATTCTAATTCCAATAATTCAAAAACACATTTTCTAAATGCAATATTCTTTGGTTTATTCAATATAACATCGACATCTTTATATTTACTTTCTTACACCTTCGTTCTAAGATCACAATCAAAACTACTTTTATTGTTGTAAACACAACCGTGGATATTATGTGGTGACAACACAAAATTACATGTTAATAATGAATAAATTAATTAATACAAATAACACAAAATTTGTGCAACAGTCCATACTTTCCATTTTGCAAATTTTCTGCACTTTATACATAATTACATTTTTATTTATGTTTATTGTTGTTGTTTTTTTTACTGTTGGTGGAACAATTCACTAGCAATTGAAATAATAATAATTCTGGTTCTGATGTATAAACATGTTTTTGTATAGAATATAAGTCTTAATTAAGAAGATAAATATATTAGATTATTTTGTCTATTATATATGCTGTGTTTATACAAAATGTACCTTTCAATGTAAAACATATTTACATCAAATCTTAAAAAAAACAAGATTTACAGTGTGTCTGTGTGTGTGTGTGTGTGTGTGAGTGTGTGTGTGTGTTTGTGTGTGTTTGTGTGTATATGTGTGTGGCAGTTTTCTGCAACTCTCTCCCACTGAAGGTCGTTGTGCTTCGCACGCCACTGGAGAATGTAGGGGGGAGCCAAGACAGTGAGGGCAGAGACGGCGCGCCACTGCCCTCACTACAATCTATTCTCTTGCGCAGGCCTGCTCCAAATACCCTTTATTGGGCATGCCTGCTTCAGAGAATTCCTGAATCCCCGACCGGCATCAGTGAAAGACCGATGACCTGGCGGATTCCACTCACCAACAACCGTCATGCCACTCTCATCAGTGCAAACGCCCCAACACTGGATGCTGACCCTGAGTGCAAGGAATTCTTCTATGCCTCCCTGCACTCCGCCATAAATAAAACACCCTCTACCGACAAGCACAATCTCCTTGGGGATTTTAACGCGAGAGTGGGCTCTGACGGTGTGCTTTGGAAGGATGTGCTTGGGCAGCATGGTGTTGGTAAGCTCAGTGAGAATGGTCTTCGCCTCCTCACTCTCTGCTCTGAGTATCGGCTGGTCATCACCAACACCTTGTTCCAAATGAAGAACAAATTCAAGACCTCCTGGCAGCACCCCCGCTCTAAACACTGGCACCTCCTTGATTATATCATCGTCCGCCAAGCTGGTAGGAAGGAGGTGCGAGTCACCAGAGCCATGCGTGGAGCTGACTGTTGGACTGACCACCTCTTGATCAGAACCAAACTCACCCTGGAACTCCGTCGTCCACTGAGGAAAACACCACCCTGCAAGAAGCTCAATTGCGATGCACTGAAGTCTCCGCACTCAGTCAACCAGCTCAGGGAACAATCCAATCTCCCTGAAACACCAGCCGTTCCTGACATCAGCTCTACCTGGAGCACTCTACGCACTGCTATCTACCAGGCGGCAGTAGAGTCTGTAGGGTACACCAGACGGCGACACCAAGACTGGTTTGATAATAGCGCACCAGGTATCCACAACCTACTTCAGGCAAAACACAAGGCCCTTGCAGCTCACCATTCCAACCCCAAATCCACCTCGCTGAAGGCCCACTTCACCAACATTCGGGCTGAAACCCAGCGCACTCTCAGAGCCATGGAGAATGACTGCTGGACAAAGAAAGCACATGAGATACAGCATCACACGGACACCAACAACTCCCACGCTTTCTATGACGCCATCAAGGTCATCTATGGCCCACAGAGGAAAAACATATCTCCGGTCAGATCAGAAGATGGTACCATCCTGTACAAGGACAAACAACAGATCCTGGACAGATGGGCTGAGCACTTCAACACCCTGCTGAACACCTCATATCCAACCAGGATGGACACACTTGCTGACCTCCCATGCCTCCCAAATGTCACAGATCTGGATTCCTCCCCCAGCTTTGCTGAAGTACGAAAAGCCATCTCTGGCCTGAAGAACTATAAGAGCCCGGGGCTTGATGGAATCCCGGCAGAAATGCTGAAGCATGGCGGATACCTCCTCACCCCCAGATTACACCAACTGATCAGTACCATCTGGTCATCTGAAGTCATCCCGCAAGATTGGAAGGATGCCAACATCATCACAATCTTTAAGCGCAAAGGTGACAAAGCAGACTGCGGTAATAGCAGGGGCATTTCCCTCTTATCGGTTGCCGGAAAGGTGCTAGCACGGGTGATGCTCCTTCGACTAGCATCTCATGCTACTGATAACATCCTGCCCGAATCCCAGTGCGGTTTTAGGCAACAGCGCAGCACCACTGACATGATCTTTGTTTCTATACAGGTACAGGAAAAATGCAGAGAACACTGCAAGGACCTGTACCTAGCTTTCATTGATCTGTCCAAGGCCTTCGACACAGTAAACCGGGAACTGCTGTGGGATGTGCTGGGGAAGCTGGGGGTTCCACCAAAGTTCAGGAACATCTTGCGGCAGTTCCATGATGGAATGCAAGCCTGTGTGAGTGTTGGTGGCCAGCAGTCTCCCTCCTTCAGTGTGGATGTGGGGGTCAAGCAAGGGTGTCTCCTATCCCCTACCATCTTCAACGTTTTCCTCTCCACCGTCACCATCCTCTCTCAAAAACTCCTGGACCCATCAGATGGGGTACAGATACAGTACAGACTGGATGGCAACCTCTTCAATATTCGGCGCCTTCAAGCCTTCACCAAAACCACAAACCAACACATCTTAGAGCTACAGTATGCAGATGACTGTGCTCTCCTTGCCCACTCACCAGAATCCCTACAGCGTGCGTTAAACGTGGTCGCATCCATCTACAGCGCCATTGGTCTCCAAATCAACATCAGGAAAACACAGATAGTTGTCCAGTAGTTCACCCACCAAACACATGTCAACCACCTCTCATCGACACACACTAAGGTCAGCTATGGTGTCCCACAAGGTTCTGTTCTTGGTCCAATACTATTCACAATCTATATGCTCCCACTAGGGGACTTGATTAGAAGACACTCTACAAACGTTCACTGTTATGCTGATGACACCCAACTTTACTTGTCCATGAAGCCAGATGAAAGAAATCAGCTAACACAACTACAGTCCTGTATTACAGATATCAAGTCATGGATGACCAAAAAATTCCTCCTACTGAACTCGGAAAAGACTGAGGTTTTACTAGTTGGTCCGCAACATCTCAGACAATCATTAACTAATGATCTAGCTTTACAAAATGGACTTGCTCCTGCTACTAGCACCACTGTAAAGAATCTGGGTGTATGCTTTGACGAGGACTTATCATTTAACTCACACATAAAACAAATCTCACGGACTGCTTACTTCCACCTTCGTAACATTTCAAAAATCAGGCACTTCCTTCCTTTAGATGCTGCTGAGAAGCTCATCCATGCTTTTGTAACCTCCAGGCTGGACTATTGTAACTCTCTTCTCTCAGTATGTTCTAAAAAATCTCTCAGAACTCTTCAGCTCATTCAGAACTCTGCAGCTCGTGTCCTGACTTAGACTAAGAGGCGCGAACACATTTCCCCTGTACTGTCTACCCTACATTGGCTTCCTGTAGAAATTAAGAATACAATTTAAAATCCTTCTCCTATCCTATAAAGCCTTACATGGTCTAGCACCAACATACATTAAAGATTTAATCCAAACTTACCAACCCTCAAGGATCCTTAAACTCTGATCTATTAGTTATACCACAAATCTCTAAATGTAGATTCGGAGTCAGGGCCTTCAGTTTTCAAGCCCCTCTTCTGTGGAACAAACTACCGGCTTCAGTCCGGAGGGCAGACACCCTCTCTATGTTTAAAAACAATCTTAAAACCTTACTTTTCGATAAAGCCTATAACTAACTTGACTGTTTATCTTTAGCTGTTATAACTAACAAAACTGTTTATCTTAGCTGCTATAGGCTGAGAATGCTGGAGGAGTTTTAGACACTGAGCTCTGTATATCCTTCTTTTCTCGCCGGGGCCGTTCTGGCTTGGCCGATTCGGGTGTGTGGGGCCTGTGGGGCCTTGGGCCTGGTGGTGGTGACCGCTGGTGCTGCGATGGCCCCGTTTGCCGGCAGGGGGTGGCCCGCTTCCGGGGGTTCTTTGGTGGTGTGTGGGGGTTGGTGCTGGCGGGGGTGGTTGGGGCGGTGGATGGGGGTTTGCTTCCTCGGTCGTCCTCGCCTGTGCTTGCCCTCTCGCGTCCCCGGTGGTGGTCCGCCTTCTCGCTGGAGTTTGGGGTCGGGCTTGGGTCCTGGGTCCTGGTCTCCCGCGAGTTCCTGCCACGGCTTGGGCCCCCGTGTCTGGATCCTGCTGTGCTAGGTATGTGCCCTCTGGCCTGGCTATTTCAACCTCCCCCCCACCCTCTCCCCTCTATATATCCTCATCCGTCACCGGAGTCTGTATACCTGTGTATTGTATACATTTGTCCCAAACCCACACCTTTTTATTTCTCTCCCGGAGCCCCAGGGATCCACCTCCAGAGCTGCTGCTGATCCAGGGATCCACCTCCAGAGCTGCTGCTGATCCAGGATCTTCACCACGTCATCAGATCCTGAGTTCTCTCCAGCACCCCCATGGACTCTCCTACACTCTCCTCTTTTCTCTCACAATATCCTCCCTCACTCCTCTCCTTATCCATTCTGTCTACCCCCCCATCCTTCCTCCCAGCCGGTCAAAGCGGCAGGCCGTCAACAATGAGTCTGGTTCCGCTCGAGGTTTCTGCCTTCTAAAAGGCCATTGCTCACTGTACAGCTCACTGTACAGTGTTTTGTTTCTTGCTCTTTGTTGAATTGCTGGGATCTATTTTTCCTTAATCAACTGTAGTCTTATTTCAACAGTATAGTGTCTTGAGATAACTTTGTTATGATAAGACACTTTAAATAAAATTGAATTGAATTGAATTGAATTGATCAGAACCAAACTCACCCTGAAACTCCGTCCTCCACTGAGAAAAACACCACCCTGCAAGAAGCTCAATTGCGATGCACTGAAGTCTCCGCACTCAGTCAACCAGCTCAGGGAACAGATTGCCCTACAGTTGTCCAATCTCCCTGAAACACCAGCCGTTCCTGACATCAGCTCTACCTGGAGCACTCTACGCACTGCTATCTACCAGGCGGCAGTAGAGTCTGTAGGGTACACCAGACGGCGACACCAAGACTGGTTTGATAATAGCGCACCAGGTATCCACAACCTACTTCAGGCAAAACACAAGGCCCTTGCAGCTCACCTTTCCAACCCCAAATCCACCTCGCTGAAGGCCCACTTCACCAACATTCGGGCTGAAACCCAGCGCACTCTCAGAGCCATGGAGAATGACTGGTGGACAAAGAAAGCACATGAGATACAGCATCACGCGGACACCAACAACTCCCACGCTTTCTATGACGCCATCAAGGTCATCTATGGTCCACAGAAGAAAAATATATCTCCGGTCAGATCAGAAGATGGTACCATCCTGTACAAGGACAAACAACAGATCCTGGACAGATGGGCTGAGCACTTCAACACCCTGCTGAACACCTCATATCCAACCAGGATGGACACACTTGCTGACCTCCCATGCCTCCCAACCGTCACAGATCTGGATTCCTCCCCCAGCTTTGCTGAAGTACGAAAAGCCATCGCTGGCCTGAAGAACAATAAGAGCCCGGGGCTTGATGGAATCCCGGCAGAAATACTGAAGCATGACGGATACCTCCTCACCCCCAGATTACACCAACTGATCAGTACCATCTGGTCATCTGAAGTCATCCCGCAAGATTGGAAGGATGCCAACATCATCACAATCTTTAAGCGCAAAGGTGACAAAGCAGACTGCGGTAATAGCAGGGGCATTTCCCTCCTATCGGTTGCCGGAAAGGTGCTAGCACGGGTGATGCTCCTTCGACTAGCATCTCATGCTACTGATAACATCCTGCCCAAATCCCAGTGCGGTTTTAGGCAACAGCGCAGCACCACTGACATGATCTTTGTTGCTAGACAGGTACAGGAAAAATGCAGAGAACACTGCAAGGACCTGTACCTAGCTTTCATTGATCTGTCCAAGGCCTTCGACACAGTAAACCGGGAACTGCTGTGGGATGTGCTGGGGAAGCTGGGGGTTCCACCAAAGTTCAGGAACATCTTGCGGAAGTTCCATGATGGAATGCAAGCCTGTGTGAGTGTTGGTGGCCAGCAGTCTCCCTTCTTCAGTGTGGATGTGGGGGTCAAGCAAGGGTGTCTCCTATCCCCTACCATCTTCAACGTTTTCCTCTCCACCGTCATCATCCTCTCTCACAAACTCCTGGACCCATCAGATGGGGTACAGATACAGTACAGACTGGATGGCAACCTCTTCAATATTCGGCGCCTTCAAGCCTTCACCAAAACCACCAACCAACACATCTTAGAGCTACAGTATGCAGATGACTGTGCTCTCCTTGCCCACTCACCAGAATCCCTACAGCGTGCGTTAAACGTGGTCGCATCCATCTACAGCGCCATTGGTCTCCAAATCAACATCAGGAAAACACAGATAGTTGTCCAGGAGTTCACCCACCAAACACATGTAAGTAAGTAAGTAAGTAAGTAATATTTATTTATATAGCGCTTTTCGAGACCAGGGTCACAAAGCGCTTAGACAATCAAAACAATACTCAAAAAAGTACATACTTTAAAGATCAAGATAATACTGAGAACAACACAGGGGTTCGAGAAATTCAAGGTAAAGCCTGAACAAATAG
>NC_141822.1:4495582-4548082 GCF_982586985.1 Callionymus lyra | reverse complement strand
AGTGAAGACACAGTGACGTCATGTGACTGGATTAGAACCTCTGTGATTGGATTGTTACTGATGATGACGAGTCTTCTTTAAATCTTCTTTAATAAACACCTTCATGATCCGGTGATGATGGCAGCAGTCGTTACTCAAGTACTCCACAGTACTACAAATATATCCTGGTTACTACAGTATCTCATTGGATGTTATGGTTGCCTCTGTATCGTGATACGTATCATCAGATTCTTGACAATACACACACTTACACAGCCAGTCGTCCACGAGGAGTCAGAAAGAAGAAGAATTGATGTACATTTGGTTTGGATTCAATATTACAGTCTGAAAGGAATTTGATTTTGTGAAAAAAAGATTTTCTCCAAAGAAGTAAAGATGAAAATGAGTTCAACACAAACTATATCTTGTATCAGAGAAACCAGATCCTTGGATTCAGTGTTATGTTGAGTTATGCTGTATTTTAAAAATGTACATATAGAAACATTGATTTTTATTCACTCAAATCTCGTCTTAAAACACACTTTTATTCTCTTTTAACACAGCATGAGACTCTGAGCTGTTTTTAGTGCTTTTTTTTGTTTTATTTGACATTGTTTTATTTTTGTGTTTTAACTGCTTTCTTAGTACTTTCATGTCATTGTACAACACTTTGTATCGACTGTTGTTTTTAAAGTGTTTTATCAATAAACTTGATTGATTGATTATTTGTTCTTATTGAAATGTTAATCTAAATCAATGAATTATCCTTTTGAATCATTTATTTTAAATATATAAATATATAGATTATATATATATTTGACACATTGAGTTCAATATTCTAATTCCAATAATTCAAAAACACATTTTCTAAATGCAATATTCTTTGGTTTATTCAATATAACATCGACATCTTTATATTTACTTTCTTACACCTTCGTTCTAAGATCACAATCAAAACTACTTTTATTGTTGTAAACACAACCATGGATATTATGTGGTGACAACACAAAATTACATGTTAATAATGAATAAATTAATACAAATAACACAAAATGAGTGCAACAGTCCATACTTTCCATTTTGAACATTTTCTGCACTTTATACATAATTACATTTTTATTTATGTTTAACGTTGTTTTTTTTTTACTGTTGGTGGAACAATTCACTAGCAATTGAAATAATAATAATTCTGGTTCTGATGTATAAACATGTTTTTGTATAGAATATAAGTCTTAATTAAGAAGATAAATATATTAGATTATTTTGTCTATTATATATGCTGTGTATATACAAAATGTACCTTTCAATGTAAAACATATTTACATCAAATCTTAAAAAAAACAAGATTTACAGTGTGTCTGTGTGTGTGTGTGTGTGTTTGTGTGTGAGTGTGTGTGTGTGTGTTTGTGTGTGTGTTTGTGTGTGTTTGTGTGTATATGTGTGTGGCAGTTTTCTGCAACTCTCTCTCACTGAAGGTCGTTGTGCTTCGCACGCCACTGGAGAATGTAGGGGGGAGCCAAGACAGTGAGGGCAGAGACGGCGCGCCACTGCCCTCACTACAATCTATTCTCTTGCGCAGGCCTGCTCCAAATACCCTTTATTGGGCATGCCTGCTTCAGAGAATTCCTGAATCCCCGACCGGCATCAGTGAAAGACTGATGACCTGGCGGATTCCACTCACCAACAACCGTCATGCCACTCTCATCAGTGCATACGCCCCAACACTGGATGCTGACCCTGAGTGCAAGGAACTCTTCTATGCCTCCCTGCACTCCGCCATAAATAAAACACCCTCTACCGACAAGCTCATTCTCCTTGGGGATTTTAACGCGAGAGTGGGCTCTGACGGTGTGCTTTGGAAGGATGGCTTGGGCAGCATGGTGTTGGTAAGCTCAGTGAGAATGGTCTTCGCCTCCTCACTCTCTGCTCTGAGTATCGGCTGGTCATCACCAACACCTTGTTCCAAATGAAGAACAAATTCAAGACCTCCTGGCAGCACCCCCGCTCTAAACACTGGCACCTCCTTGATTATATCATCGTCCGCCAAGCTGACAGGAAGGAGGTGCGAGTCACCAGAGCCATGCGTGGAGCTGACTGTTGGACTGACCACCTCTTGATCAGAACCAAACTCACCCTGGAACTCCGTCGTCCACTGAGGAAAACACCACCCTGCAAGAAGCTCAATTGCGATGCACTGAAGTCTCCGCACCCAGTCAACCAGCTCAGGGAACAATCCAATCTCCCTGAAACACCAGCCGTTCCTGACATCAGCTCTACCTGGAGCACTCTACGCACCAGACGGCGACACCAAGACTGGTTTGATAATAGCGCACCAGGTATCCACAACCTACTTCAGGCAAAACACAAGGCCCTTGCAGCTCACCTTTCCAACCCCAAATCCACCTCGCTGAAGGCCCACTTCACCAACATTCGGGCTGAAACCCAGCGCACTCTCAGAGCCATGGAGAATGACTGCTGGACAAAGAAAGCACATGAGATACAGCATCACACGGACACCAACAACTCCCACGCTTTCTATGACGCCATCAAGGTCATCTATGGTCCACAGAAGAAAAATATATCTCCGGTCAGATCAGAAGATGGTACCATCCTGTACAAGGACAAACAACAGATCCTGGACAGATGGGCTGAGCACTTCAACACCCTGCTGAACACCTCATATCCAACCAGGATGGACACACTTGCTGACCTCCCATGCCTCCCAAACGTCACAGATCTGGATTCCTCCCCCAGCTTTGCTGAAGTACGAAAAGCCATCTCTGGCCTGAAGAACAATAAGAGCCCGGGGCTTGATGGAATCCCGGCAGAAATACTGAAGCATGGCGGATACCTCCTCACCCCCAGATTACACCAACTGATCAGTACCATCTGGTCATCTGAAGTCATCCCGCAAGATTGGAAGGATGCCAACATCATCACAATCTTTAAGCGCAAAGGTGACAAAGCAGACTGCGGTAATAGCAGGGGCATTTCCCTCTTATCGGTTGCCGGAAAGGTGCTAGCACGGGTGATGCTCCTTCGACTGGCATCTCATGCTACTGATAACATCCTGCCCGAATCCCAGTGCGGTTTTAGGCAACAGCGCAGCACCACTGATATGATCTTTGTTTCTATACAGGTACAGGAAAAATGCAGAGAACACTGCAAGGACCTGTACCTAGCTTTCATTGATCTGTCCAAGGCCTTCGACACAGTAAACCGGGAACTGCTGTGGGATGTGCTGGGGAAGCTGGGGGTTCCACCAAAGTTCAGGAACGTCTTGCGGCAGTTCCATGATGGAATGCAAGCCTGTGTGAGTGTTGGTGGCCAGCATTCTCCCTCCTTCAGTGTGGATGTGGGGGTCAAGCAAGGGTGTCTCCTATCCCCTACCATCTTCAACGTTTTCCTCTCCACCGTCACCATCCTCTCTCACAAACTCCTGGACCCATCAGATGGGGTACAGATACAGTACAGACTGGATGGCAACCTCTTCAATATTCGGCGCCTTCAAGCCTTCACCAAAACCACCAACCAACACATCTTAGAGCTACAGTATGCAGATGACTGTGCTCTCCTTGCCCACTCACCAGAATCCCTACAGCGTGCGTTAAACGTGGTCGCATCCATCTACAGCGCCATTGGTCTCCAAATCAACATTAGGAAAACACAGATAGTTGTCCAGGAGTTCACCCACCAAACACATGTAAGTAAGTAAGTAAGTAATATTTATTTATATAGCGCTTTTCGAGACCAGGGTCACAAAGCGCTTTAACAATCAAAACAATACTCAAAACAGTACATACTTCAAAGATCAAGACAACACCGAGAACAACACAGGAGTTCGAGAAATTCAAGGAAAAGCCTGAACAAATAGAAACGTCTTAAGATGTTTCTTAAACGAGTCAGTAGACTCCATCAAGCGCAAAGAGAGAGGAAGATTGTTCCAAAGCTTAGGAGCAACAGCCTGAAAAGATTTCTCTCCTCTGGTCCTGAGCCGTGTGCGTGGAACCATAAGTAGATTCTGATCCACAGACCTCAGAGACCGAGCTGGGGTGTAAGGCTGGATCAGATCAGTGATGTAAGGAGGAGCCTGACCATGAATAGATCTGAAAGTAAGGACCAGAATTTTAAAGTTGATCCTGAAAGAAACTGGAAGCCAGTGAAGAGTTTTAAGGATCGGAGAAATGTGAGTTCTCCTACTTGAGCGGGTCAGAATTCTCGCTGCAGAGTTCTGAATCAACTGCAGACGAGACAGCTCCTTCTTGTTAAGACATGAAAACAAACTGTTACAATAGTCCAGACGAGAAGAAACAAACGCATGGATTACAAGCTCCAGATCATGTTGTGACAACATTTTCCTAAGTTTAGAGATTTTTCTCAGTTGAAGGAAACAGTTTCTGGTCAGTTTTCTGCAGTGTTGAACAAGAGACATGTCTTTATCAAATACAACACCCAGGTTTCTCAGGCTCAGTTTGACAGACTGACCTAAGTCACCCAAGTACTGACTCAACCCTGGAATCTTATCATCAGGAGCAATCACCAGAGTTTCAGTTTTGTCCACATTAAGCTGTAAAGTGTTTTCACTCAGCCATTGTTTGATTTCTAGCAAACAATTGACTAAGCTGTTCAGCCTTTGGGGCTCAGTTGGGTCAAAAGAGCAGTAGAGCTGGATGTCATCAGCAAAAATGTGATAAGAAACATCTGGAAATCTCTGAATGATTTTACCAAGGGGAATCAAGTACAGCAAAAACAATAAAGGACCCAGAACAGAAACTTGAGGGACTCCACACAACAGATCTGCCGATTCAGACCTCATTTGATTGGAAGATACACTAAAACTGCGCCCAGAAAGGTAAGATGAGAATCATTCTAACACAGACCCAGACAGTCCCACTTCATCCCTTAGTCTTCTCAGCAGGATCTGGTGATCAACTGTGTCAAAGGCTGACGACAGATCCAAGAGAACCAGAACAGTGAATTTACCAGAGTCAGCCGACATCATGATGTCACTGGACACTTTCAATAAAGCTGTCTCCGTAGAGTGATGTTTACGGAAGCCAGACTGAAACTTCTCATGGATGTCGCTCTGATCCAGGAACAAAGACAGCTGCTCGGACACCACCTTCTCCAAGATCTTGGACAAGAAAGGGAGCTTAGAAATAGGCCTGAAATTACTGAGGTCAGTTGGGTCTAAGCCTGGTTTTTTGAGCAGAGGCTCCACAATGGCATGTTTAAATGCATTGGGAAAAACCCCTGTGGAAAGGGAGAGGTTCACCATATTGGTAACCCAGGGGCCAATTACATCAAATACTTTGATAAAAAGCCTACAAGGAAGGACGTCATCCGAGCAAGAGGAGGGTTTCATCTTGTTCACTAGTGCTGAAATATCACCCAAAGATACAGCAGTGAAGGATGACCAAGAGGAGGAGATGGGCTCAGAGACAGTAGGGGTTCCCAACAAAGGGGGAGAGATTTTCTCTTTGATCAATTTAATTTTGTCAATGAAAAATCTCAACAATGCATTGCTGTCAGCTTCACAGAAGACCGGGGTGATTTGAGGAGCAGGAGACACGAGAGAATTAATTGTGTCAAACAAAACTTTGGGGTTTTTCCTATTTGCTGCTACCAGTTTTCTGATGTAATCAGATCTAGCAGTTTCTACCATCTCATTGTAAGAAGTCAACAGATCCCTGAGGTGAAGTCTGTGCACCTCAAGTTTAGTAGACTTCCAGAGACGCTCAGTCTTTCGACAAAGTCTCTTCAGACTCAGGAGATCTTCATTTGTCCAAGGGCACTGTTTTTTCTGAATTTTCAAGTTCGATTTAACAGGTGCCACTTGATCCAGTATTTCAACACAATGATCAGTGTAACAGTGAATCAAACTGTCCACATCTGGACAGTCATCAAAGGAAAGACGGTCAAACATAGCAGAAAAACTGTCTGCAGTATCGGCTGAGATGACACGCCTCTGAGACCTAACTTTCAAAGCCTTAGGTTCAGGGATGAAGTCCAGGTTGAACAAGACAAGAGAATGATCACTCAGATGGACATCATGTACAGATACATTAGAAATGTTCAGGCCAAGAGTAAAAACTAAGTCTAAAATGTGGCCTTTTTGATGAGTGGGTTCAGAAACATGTTGCTCAAAATTAAAGGCTTCAGTTAAAGTTAAAAGTTCTTTAGCAGAACAAGATGTGACGTCATCAACATGAAGATTAAAGTCTCCAAGAATAAGAACAGATTCCATCTGAATAATGGAAGATAAGAAGTCACTAAAGTCTTTCAAGAACACCGCCGCAGGACCAGGCGGACGGTAGATTGACACACAATAGAAAGGTCTTGTAGAACCAACCAAGATCATCTGAGACTCAAAAGAAGTGAATTACTGTGTCTGAATCACTTTGCAAGAACAACTCTCCCTAAAAACAGTAGCAAGACCTCCTCCACGACCAGAGAGGCGAGGCTTCCCCAGGACAGCGCTCCCTACTGGACAGAGTTCGTTCAGATGAATAAACTCTTCCTCTCTCTGCCAAGTCTCAGAAAGACATAATAAATCCAAATTAACTCTTGTGAAAAGATCATTAAGAATAAAGGATTTATTAGTAATGGAGCGAACATTAAGAAGTCCCACATTCAGCACCGATGACGTCACTGACGACGCCGCGTCACTGACAGGCGCGCAGAGCGGGATCTTTTGAAGCGAACAGCGGTCACGTGGGTACCAGCTGTCACTGAAGTTCAACTCGGTTGTAAAAGTCGAATTAAAGAGAGGAAATGAAAAAATCTTACCACCTTTCGTTGAGGTCTGGACAGACGGCAGCGCTGATGTGTCGTCACACACAGTGAGGGGAATGTCGATCAAACATCGATGACGTTCGATGACGTCAGAGTTGTTCCGAGCGATCGCAACTGCACGTCTCATCCTGACCTGTACTCCAGCCCGACTCGATCCCTTGTGGAAATCGCCCGGTACTCGAGAGATCAAACGATATTCCACAGAGTCCGAGTCGATGAGAAGCGGAGCCGGAAACACGTTCACCGGACGTTGGTAACTGTCGCGAGTGAAGTCCTCCATTGACTCTCTGATGTTGAGAAGAGCATCACGATCATAGATCCGAGATGCTTGAGACATATCTTAAGTGATATGAGCATAATATCCGGACAAGTAGTCGTTAAAACGACGGAGCTTACGTTTCAAGCAGCCGATCAAAGGCTCACCGGAAGCGGAAGTTGATGTGCGCACCTTCACCCTCGATGGTCATCCCCTTGCCATCGTCCCACACTTCACCTACCTAGGCAGCATTCTGTCCCCCTCCTGCAACATTGATGATGACATCCAGGTCCGAGTCGGTCTGGCCTCCGCTGCCTTTGGCAGGCTTAGCTCCAGGGTATTCCACAACAGGAACCTCACCAGCTCCACCAAAGCATCTGTGTACAAGGCGGTCTGCCTCTCTACACTGCTGTACGGGTCGGAAACCTGGACACCCTACCAGAGGCACATAAAAACACTAGAGGCCTTCCACATCCGCTGCCTTCAAAGGATCCTGGGTGTGTCCTGGGAAGACAGGGTGCCATATGCTGATATCCTTGAACGGACCCACACACCTACCATGGCCGTGCTCCTTGCGGAGAAACACCTGCGCTGGGTAAGGCATGTGATCCGTATGCCTGCCCACTGCCTCCCCAGGCAAATCCTCTACAGCCAACTTCTGGATGGCCAGAGATCTGCTGGTGGTCCAAAAAAGCGCTTCAAGGATCATCTCAAAACCCTCCTGAAGCAGTGCAACATTTCACCTACAGCACTAGAGTCCCTGGCTGCTGATCGCCATACTTGGAGTTCTTCCTGCCACCAGGGAACTGCTCACCTCTAGGAGCAAGCCACAGCATGGTGTTGGTAAGCTCAGTGAGAATGGTCTTCGCCTCCTCACTCTCTGCTCTGAGTATCGGCTGGTCATCACCAACACCTTGTTCCAAATGAAGAACAAATTCAAGACCTCCTGGCAGCACCCCCGCTCTAAACACTGGCAGGTAGACAGTGCACAGCCACATAGCCTAGCAGGTAGTCCTCCAGCAATTCCCGAGCAGCCGGGAAACCAGGGTCGGTGGGTGACTGTTCGTGGGAGGAATAGTTCCCGGGCCAAAGTCAACGGAGCACCACCAACCCCTTAGCGTTTCGAACAGATTTTCTCCACTCGACAAGTCACCGGTCGAGGAACCTGCTCTGTTCATAGGCGATTCCATTCTTCGGAACGTTAAACTAGCGAAGGCAGCGAGAGTAGTCTGCATTCCTGGGGCCAGAGCGGGCGACATTGAATCAAATTTAAAGCTGCTGGCTAAAGCTAAACATAAATACAGTAAGATAATTATTCATGTCGGCAGCAACGACATCCGATTACGTCGCTCGGAGGTCACCAAGGTAAACGTTCAGTCGGTGTATGCATTTGCACGAACAATGTCGGACTCCGTAGTGTTCTCTGGACCCCTTCCCAATATGGCCAATGATGATATGTTTACTCGCTATTCATCATTTAATCGCTGGTTGTCGGAGTGGTGCCCCGGGGTTGGCTTTGTTAACAACTGGAAAACCTTCTGGGGAAAACCTGGTCTGCTTAGGAGAGACTGCATCCATCCCACGTTGGAAGGAGCTTCTCTCTTGTCTAGCAGTGTTGACAGTTTTAGTGTAACGTGACAACTCAGAGCACAGATCAGAAGGCAGAACTGCGGTCTTCCACACTCTTCTGCCCTTCTCCCACAACAGCCACCCGCCTCTAACCACATAGAGAGGGTCAATCTGACCCGCTTAATAAAACCAAGTAAAAATGTCAGTAGAAGAGCTATTAAAGAAAATCTAATTCAAATAAATCTAAATCAAATAAATACTACCATTGTAGAGGACAGGAGAATTAAGTGTGGATTGTTGAATATCCGATCCCTGTCCTCAAAAGCTGCACTAATTAATGAACTTATATCAGATAAAACCATTGACTTATTATTCTTAACCGAAACTTGGCTGTCTATAGATGATTACGTATCTTTAAATGAATCAACACCACCCAGCCACACTAACTTTAACGCCCCTTGACGCTCTGGTCGAGGAGGGGGAGTCGCAGCCATCATCCACTCATGTCTGTCAACCTTTACTAGACCACAATGTGATTTCAACTCTTTTGAAAGTTTTATACTTAGCGTATCTAATACAACCTTGAGATCAGGTCAGTCACTTCTCTTTGTTGGAGTCTATCATTCCCCTGGACCTTATTCTGAATTCTTGTCTGAGTTCCCTGAGTTCTTGACCAGCCTGGTGCTTAAATCAGATAAAGTGATTATTGTTGGTGACTTTAACATCCATGTTGATATGGTCCATGATAGCTTAGCTAACAGGTTTAACTCTATCCTGGAGTCATTTGGTTTCTCTCAGTATGTACATGAACCGACTCACTGCTTTAAGCACACATTAGACCTTGTCCTAGCATACGGACTTGAAATTAAAAATGTTATTGTCTCTCCTCAGAATTCAGTTCTTTCTGACCATCAATTAATAACATTTGACTTCATTTTAAATGAGCCAAGTCTACAGAGCAGGAGCACTCTCAAAAGATGTCTGTCTGAAAGTGTCGTTACCAAGTTTATGGAAATAATTCCCTCTGTGCTCAGTAAAACGCCTAGCCTCAGTGTGTCAAGAAACTCTACCCATAGTCACCCAGACATTGATAACTTTGTGGGCAGTTTTACAGACTCGTTGCACAATACGCTTGACTTAATCGCACCACTAACTCAAAAGACTGTTAACAGAAGTAGTCTTGCTCCCTGGTATACTCAGGAAACACGTAAATTAAAACAGGATTCTAGACGACTAGAGAAGAAATGGCGTTCATCAAAACATAATGAATTCTACCAGGACTGGCAGGATAAGTTAAAAATATACAAGGCATCTCTACGGAAAGCCAGAGCCAGCTACTACTCATCACTTATAGAAGCAAATAAGAATAACCCCAAGTTCTTATTCAGTACTATAGCCAGGCTGACACGGAGCCATCAGTCCATTGAGCAGTCCATCCCTTCTCATCTTAGTAGCAGTGACTTCATGAACTTTTTTAATGAAAAAATTGTAACTATTAGAGGAAAGATTCAAGACCTCCTAGATTCGTCTAATACAACCAGTGCAGCCTCACCGGACACAGACACTATGACTGATACATATTTTGACTCCTTTCTACGAGTGAGTCCTCGACAGCTGTCCCAGGTTGTTTCCTCCTCAAAGTCCACAACATGTCTTCTCGATCCTATTCCCACATGGCTACTTAAAGAACTGTTCCCCTTACTTAGCACTTTCATACTTGACATTATTAACCTGTCAATAACATCAGGCTATGTGCCTCAGATTTTTAAAGTTGCAGTAATTAAACCTCTGCTTAAAAAACCTCTCGAAAATCTTGATCCAGAGGTCCTCACTAACTATAGGCCTATCTCTAATCTAGTATTCATTTCAAAACTTCTGGAGAAAGTGGTAACAAGTCAGCTCTGTGATTATCTCCAGGACAATGATCAATTTGAGGTGTTTCAGTCTGGTTTTAGGGAACACCACAGCACAGAGACCGTCCTGGTAAAAGTAAGTAACGACCTACTGATGGCCTCTGATCAGGGCCATGTTTCAGTTCTTGTTCTTCTAGATCTCAGTGCTGCATTTGACACTGTCGACCACCAAATCCTTCTACAGAGGCTAGAAAACCATATAGGCATTCGTGGAACTGCTCTTAACTGGTTTAAATCTTACCTGTCGGATAGAACGCACTATGTACATGTCAACCACCTCTCATCGACACACACTAAGGTCAGCTATGGTGTCCCACAAGGTTCTGTTCTTGGTCCAATACTATTCACAATCTATATGCTCCCAGAGGGGACTTGATTAGAAGACACTCTATAAACGTTCACTGTTATGCTGATGACACCCAACTTTACTTGTCCATGAAGCCAGATGAAAGAAATCAGCAAACACAACTACAGTCCTGTATTACAGATATCAAGTCATGGATGACCAAAAACTTCCTCCTACTGAACTCGGAAAAGACTGAGGTTTTACTAGTTGGTCCGCAACATCTCAGACAATCATTAACTAATGATCTAGCTTTACAAAATGGACTTGCTCCTGCTACTAGCACCACTGTAAAGAATCTGGGTGTATGCTTTGACGAGGACTTATCATTTAACTCACACATAAAACAAAGCTCACGGACTGCTTACTTCCACCTTCGTAACATTTCAAAAATCAGGCACTTCCTTCCTTTAGATGCTGCTGAGAAGCTCATCCATGCTTTTGTAACCTCCAGGCTGGACTATTATAACTCTCTTCTCTCAGTATGTTCTAAAAAATCTCTCAGAACTCTTCAGCTCATTCAGAACTCTGCAGCTCGTGTCCTGACTAAGACTAAGAGGCGCGAACACATTTCCCCTGTACTGTCTTCCCTACATTGGCTTCCGGTAGAAATTAAGAATACAATTTAAAATCCTTCTCCTATCCTATAAAGCCTTACATGGTCTAGCACCAACATACATTAGAGATTTAATCCAAACTTACCAACCCTCAAGGACCTTACGATCCTTAAACTCTGATCTATTAGTTATACCACAAATCTCTAAATGTAGATTCGGAGTCAGGGCCTTCAGTTTTCAAGCCCCTCTGCTGTGGAACAAACTACCGGCTTCAGTCCGGAGGGCAGACACCCTCTCTTTGTTTAAAAACAATCTTAAAACCTTACTTTTCGATAAAGCCTATAACTAACTTGACTGTTTATCTTTAGCTGTTATAACTAACAAAACTGTTTATCTTAGCTGCTATAGGCTGAGAATGCTGGAGGAGTTTTAGACACTGAGCTCTGTATATCCTTCTTTTCTCGCCGGGGCCGTTCTGGCTTGGCCGATTCGGGTGTGAGGGGCCCGGCGGGTGGGGCCTGTGGGGCCTTGGGCCTGGTGGTGGTGACCGCTGGTGCTGCGATGGCCCCGTTTGCCGGCGGGGGGGTGGCCCGCTTCCGGGGGTTCTTTGGTGGTGTGTGGGGGTTGGTGCTGGCGGGGGTGGTTGGGGCGGTGGATGGGGGTTTGCTTCCTCGGTCGTCCTCGCCTGTGCTTGCCCTCTCGTGCCCCCGGTGGTGGTCCGCCTTCTCGCTGGTGTTTGGGGTCGGGCTTGGGTCCTGGGTCCTGGTCTCCCGCGGGTTCCTGCCGCGGCTTGGGCCCCCGTGTCTGGATCCTGCTGTGCTAGGTATGTGCCCTCTGGCCTGGCTATTTCAACCTCCCCCCCCCCTCTCCCCTCTATATATCCTCACCCGTCACCGGAGTCTGTATACCTGTGTATTGTATACATTTGTCCCAAACCCACACCTTTTTATTTCTCTCCCGGAGCCCCAGGGATCCACCTCCAGAGCTGCTGCTGATCCAGGGATCCACCTCCAGAGCTGCTGCTGATCCAGGATCTTCACCACGTCATCAGATCCTGAGTTCTCTCCAGCACCCCCATGGACTCTCCTACACTCTCCTCTTTTCTCTCACAATATCCTCCCTCACTCCTCTCCTTATCCATTCTGTCTACCCCCCATCCTTCCTCCCAGCCGGTCAAAGCGGCAGGCCGTCAACAATGAGTCTGGTTCCGCTCGAGGTTTCTGCCTTCTAAAAGGCCATTGCTCACTGTACAGTTCACTGTACAGTGTTTTGTTTCTTGCTCTTTGTTGAATTGCTGGGATCTATTTTTCCTTAATCAACTGTGGTCTTATTTCAACTGTATAGTGTCTTGAGATAACTTTGTTATGATAAGACACTTTAAATAAAATTGAATTGAATTGAATTGAATTGATCAGAACCAAACTCACCCTGAAACTCCGTCCTCCAGTGAGAAAAACACCACCCTTCAAGAAGCTCAATTGCGATGCACTGAAGTCTCCGCACTCAGTCAACCAGCTCAGGGAACAGATTGCCCTACAGTTGTCCAATCTCCCTGAAACACCAGCCGTTCCTGACATCAGCTCTACCTGGAGCACTCTACGCACTGCTATCTACCAGGCGGCAGTAGAGTCTGTAGGGTACACCAGACGGCGACACCAAGACTGGTTTGATAATAGCGCACCAGGTATCCACAACCTACTTCAGGCAAAACACAAGGCCCTTGCAGCTCACCTTTCCAACCCCAAATCCACCTCGCTGAAGGCCCACTTCACTAACATTCGGGCTGAAACCCAGCGCACTCTCAGAGCCATGGAGAATGACTGGTGGACAAAGAAAGCACATGAGATACAGCATCACGCGGACACCAACAACTCCCACGCTTTCTATGACGCCATCAAGGTCATCTATGGCCCACAGAGGAAAAACATATCTCCGGTCAGATCAGAAGATGGTACCATCCTGTACAAGGACAAACAACAGATCCTGGACAGATGGGCTGAGCACTTCAACACCCTGCTGAACACCTCATATCCAACCAGGATGGACACACTTGCTGACCTCCCATGCCTCCCAACCGTCACAGATCTGGATTCCTCCCCCAGCTTTGCTGAAGTACGAAAAGCCATCGCTGGCCTGAAGAACAATAAGAGCCCGGGTCTTGATGGAATCCCAGCAGAAATACTGATGCATGGCGGATACCTCCTCACCCCCAGATTACACCAACTGATCAGTACCATCTGGTCATCTGAAGTCATCCCGCAAGATTGGAAGGATGCCAACATCATCACAATCTTTAAGCGCAAAGGTGACAAAGCAGACTGCGGTAATAGCAGGGGCATTTCCCTCCTATCGGTTGCCGGATAGGTGCTAGCACGGGTGATGCTCCTTCGACTAGCATCTCTTGCTACTAATAACATCCTGCCCGAATCCCAGTGCGGTTTTAGGCAACAGCGCAGCACCACTGACATGATCTTTGTTGCTAGACAGGTACAGGAAAAATGCAGAGAACACTGCAAGGACCTGTACCTAGCTTTCATTGATCTGTCCAAGGCCTTCGACACAGTAAACCGGGAACTGCTGTGGGATGTGCTGGGGAAGCTGGGGGTTCCACCAAAGTTCAGGAACATCTTGCGGAAGTTCCATGATGGAATGCAAGCCTGTGTGAGTGTTGGTGGCCAGCAGTCTCCCTTCTTCAGTGTGGATGTGGGGATCAAGCAAGGGTGTCTCCTATCCCCTACCATCTTCAACGTTTTCCTCTCCACCGTCACCATCCTCTCTCACAAACTCCTGGACCCATCAGATGGGGTACAGATACAGTACAGACTGGATGGCAACCTCTTCAATATTCGGCGCCTTCAAGCCTTCACCAAAACCACCAACCAACACATCTTAGAGCTACAGTATGCAGATGACTGTGCTCTCCTTGCCCACTCACCAGAATCCCTACAGCGTGCGTTAAACGTGGTCGCATCCATCTACAGCGCCATTGGTCTCCAAATCAACATCAGGAAAACACAGATAGTTGTCCAGGAGTTCACCCACCAAACACATGTGCGCACCTTCACCCTCGATGGTCATCCCCTTGCCATCGTCCCACACTTCACCTACCTAGGCAGCATTCTGTCCCCCTCCTGCAACATTGATGATGACATCCAGGTCCGAGTCGGTCTGGCCTCCGCTGCCTTTGGCAGGCTTAGCTCCAGGGTATTCCACAACAGGAACCTCACCAGCTCCACCAAAGCATCTGTGTACAAGGCGGTCTGCCTCTCTACACTGCTGTACGGGTCGGAAACCTGGACACCCTACCAGAGGCACATAAAAACACTAGAGGCCTTCCATATCCGCTGCCTTCAAAGGATCCTGGGTGTGTCCTGGGAAGACAGGGTGCCATATGCTGATATCCTTGAATGGACCCACACACCTACCATCGCCGTGCTCCTTAAGGAGAAACACCTGCGCTGGGTTGGGCATGTGATCCGTATGCCTGAGACTGTGTGTGTGTGTGTGTTTGTGTGTATATGTGTGTGTGTGTGTGTGTGAATATGTGTGTGTGTGTGTGTGAGTGTGTGTATACGTGTTTGTTTGTGTGTTTGTGTCTGTGTGTATGTGTGTGTGTGTGTGTGTGTTTAGGAGTGTGAGTGTGTGTGTGTGTGTATATGAGTGTGTGTGTGGGGGTGTGTGTGTGTGTGTGAGTGTGTTTGTGTGTGTGTATATGTGTGTGTGTGTGTGAGTGTGTTTGTGTGTTTACGTGTGTGTTTGTGTGTATACGTGTGTGTTTGTGTGTATATGTGTGTGTGTGTGTCTTTGTGTGTGTGTGTGTGTGTGTGTGTGTGTGTGTGTGTGTGTGTGTGTGTGTTAGAATCAAGGTGTGTCTTTGTCCTGAACAACAGTTGGTTTCCAGGAAGTTTGATAATATGTGGATCAACAGGTTGGAGCAGATCGTGGCAGCGACTTGTGACTGAGACTATAAAAGAGTTCACCTGTGAAGGGAGTGTTTCAGTCGCAGAGACATGGAGAAGACTAGAGTTGATTTGTTGTCTTGTTCCATCTGTCTGGATCTACTGAAGGATCCAGTCGCTCTTCACTGTGGACACAACTACTGTAAGACCTGTGTTGAAGGTCACTGGCAGGAAAAGAAAATCTACGAGTGTCCTCAGTGCAGACGGAGCTTCAGCGAGAGACCTGTCCTCCAGAAGAACACTGTGTTAGCAGAGTTAGTGGAGGAGCTGAAGAAGACTGGAGCAGCTGAGGACCTCTGCTCTGCTGGACCTGAAGATGTGACCTGTGACGCCTGCACTGGGAGAAAGATGAAAGCCCTCAAGTCCTGTCTGGTGTGTCTGGTCTCCTACTGTCAGAAACATCTTCAGCCTCATCGAGAAGCTCTGGCCTTCAGGAGACACAAGCTGGTCCAGCCGTCCAAGCAGCTCCAGGAGATGATCTGCTCTGAACACGAGGAGGAGAAGAAGATGTTCTGTCGTTCTGATCAGCAGCTCATCTGTTCTCTCTGTGCTGTGGACAAACACAAAGATCATGACATCGTCTCGACCAAAGCAGAGAGGAGGGAGCGAGAGAAAGACCTGGATCAGGGTCAAGGAAGGATCCAGCAGAAGATCCAGAAGAGAGAGAAGGAAGTGAAGCTGCTCCAGCAGGAGCAGAAGAACATCAGAGTCTCTGCTGAGGAAGCAGTGAGGGACAGTCAGGAGACCCTCGTCCAGATGATCCAGATGATCCAGAGAAGAATGCCTGACGTGGAGCAGCAGATCAGATCTCTGCAGGAGACTGAAGACGCTCGAGTCCGAGGACTTCAGGAGCAGCTGGAGCAGGAGATCTCTGAGCTGAAGAAGAAAGAGGCTGAGCTGCAGCAGCTGTCACTCACCGACAGTCACACCATCTTCCTGCAGAACTGGACCTCACTCTCAGAGGTCAGTGAAGACACGACCTCACTCTCAGAGGTCAGTGAAGACACGACCTCACTCTCAGAGGTCAGTGAAGACACGACCTCACTCTCAGAGGTCAGTGAAGACACGACCTCCTCCACGACCCTTGAGCAAACTCACCGTCGCTTCAAGGAAGTAACAGCAGCCGTGTCAGCCTGCAGAGACCAAGTCCAGAACCTTCTGAGAGACATGTGGACCGACATCTCCATGATGTTCCTTCTAGAGACCAGAGAGCAGTTCCTCACACACTCACAGGACATCACTCTGGATCCAAACACTGCAGACTCATGGTTGATGTTGTCTGAAGGAAACAAGAAAGTGACATTCGTGGGAAAACGTCAGCCTCGTCCTGATCATCCAGACAGATTCAAAAGTTATCGTCAGGTCTTGAGTCAAGAGTCTCTGACTGGACGTTGTTACTGGGAGGTGAAGAGAACAGGAGATGTTGAAGTAGTAGTTTCATACAAGAACATCAGCAGATCAGGAGGAGAAAGTTTATTTGGATTGAATGACAAATCTTGGTGTTTATATTGTCACGACTCTGGTTGTTTATTTACACACAACAACATCACAACTGAAGTCTCCAGTGTCAGAGCCTCCACAGTGGGGGTGTACCTGGATCACTCTGCAGGTCTTCTGTCCTTCTACAGCGTCTCTGAGACCATGACTCTCCTCCACAGAGTCCAGACCAGCTTCACTCAACCTCTTCATGCTGGAGTCAGTGTTCAGTACTCGTGTGAGTTTGTGAAGCTGAAGTAGACGACAGTGAGATTGTGAGTCTCCAGGAGTGACATCATCACATGAAGCTTCAATGTTTGGATGAACGTCTCTGAGAACGTTTGTCGTTTGTGCCGCAGTGAAGACACAGTGACGTCATGTGACTGGATTAGAACCTCTGTGATTGGATTGTTCCTGATGATGACGAGTCTTCTTTAAATCTTCTTTAATAAACACCTTCATGATCCGGTGATGATGGCAGCAGTCGTTACTCAAGTACTCCACAGTACTACAAATATATCCTGGTTACTACAGTATCTCATTGGATGTTATGGTTGCCTCTGTATCGTGATACGTATCATCAGATTCTTGACAATACACACACTTACACAGCCAGTCGTCCACGAGGAGTCAGAAAGAAGAAGAATTGATGTACATTTGGTTTGGATTCAATATTACAGTCTGAAAGGAATTTGATTTTGTGAAGAAAAGATTTTCTCCAAAGAAGTAAAGATGAAAATGAGTTCAACACAAACTATATCTTGTATCAGAGAAACCAGATCCTTGGATTCAGTGTTATGTTGAGTTATGCTGTATTTTAAAAATGTACATATAGAAACATTGATTTTTATTCACTCAAATCTCGTCTTAAAACACACTTTTATTCTCTTTTAACACAGCATGAGACTCTGAGCTGTTTTTAGTGCTTTTGACTTGTTTTATTTGACATTGTTTTATTTTTGTGTTTTAACTGCTTTCTTAGTACTTTCATGTCATTGTACAACACTTTGTATCGACTGTTGTTTTTAAAGTGTTTTATCAATAAACTTGATTGATTGATTATTTGTTCTTATTGAAATGTTAATCTAAATCAATGAATTATCCTTTTGAATCATTTATTTAAAATATATAAATATATAGATTATATATATATTTGACACATTGAGTTCAATATTCTAATTCCAATAATTCAAAAACACATTTTCTAAATGCAATATTCTTTGGTTTATTCAATATAACATGGACATCTTTATATTTACTTTCTTACACCTATCGTTCTAAGATCACAATCAAAACTACTTTTATTGTTGTAAACACAACCATGGATATTATGTGGTGACAACACAAAATTACATGTTAATAATGAACAAATTAATACAAATAACACAAAATGAGTGCAACAGTCCATACTTTCCATTTTGAACATTTTCTGCACTTTATACATAATTACATTTTTATTTATGTTTAACGTTGTTTTTTTTTACTGTTGGTGGAACAATTCACTAGCAATTGAAATAATAATAATTCTGGTTCTGATGTATAAACATGTTTTTGTATAGAATATAAGTCTTAATTAAGAAGATAAATATATTAGATTATTTTGTCTATTATATATGCTGTGTATATACAAAATGTACCTTTCAATGTAAAACATATTTACATCAAATCTTAAAAAAAACAAGATTTACAGTGTTTCTGTGTGTGTGTGTGTGTGTTTGTGTGTGAGTGTGTGTGTGTGTGTGTGTGTGTTTGTGTGTGTGTTTGTGTGTATATGTGTGTGGCAGTTTTCTGCAACTCTCTCTCACTGAAGGTCGTTGTGCTTCGCACGCCACTGGAGAATGTAGGGGGGAGCCAAGACAGTGAGGGCAGAGACGGCGCGCCACTGGCCTCACTACAATCTATTCTCTTGCGCAGGCCTGCTCCAAATACCCTTTATTGGGCATGCCTGCTTCAGAGAATTCGTGAATCCCCGACCGGCATCAGTGAAAGACTGATGACCTGGCGGATTCCACTCACCAACAACCGTCATGCCACTCTCATCAGTGCATACGCCCCAACACTGGATGCTGACCCTGAGTGCAAGGAACTCTTCTATGCCTCCCTGCACTCCGCCATAAATAAAACACCCTCTACCGACAAGCTCATTCTCCTTGGGGATTTTAACGCGAGAGTGGGCTCTGACGGTGTGCTTTGGAAGGATGTGCTTGGGCAGCATGGTGTTGGTAAGCTCAGCGAGAATGGTCTTCGCCTCCTCACTCTCTGCTCTGAGTATCGGCTGGTCATCACCAACACCTTGTTCCAAATGAAGAACAAATTCAAGACCTCCTGGCAGCACCCCCGCTCTAAACACTGGCACCTCCTTGATTATATCATCGTCCGCCAAGCTGACAGGAAGGAGGTGCGAGTCACCAGAGCCATGCGTGGAGCTGACTGTTGGACTGACCACCTCTTGATCAGAACCAAACTCACCCTGGAACTCCGTCGTCCACTGAGGAAAACACCACCCTGCAAGAAGCTCAATTGCGATGCACTGAAGTCTCCGCACCCAGTCAACCAGCTCAGGGAACGATCCAATCTCCCTGAAACACCAGCCGTTCCTGACATCAGCTCTACCTGGAGCACTCTACGCACCAGACGGCGACACCAAGACTGGTTTGATAATAGCGCACCAGGTATCCACAACCTACTTCAGGCAAAACACAAGGCCCTTGCAGCTCACCTTTCCAACCCCAAATCCACCTCGCTAAAGGCCCACTTCACCAACATTCAGGCTGAAACCCAGCGCACTCTCAGAGCCATGGAGAATGACTGCTGGACAAAGAAAGCACATGAGATACAGCATCACACGGACACCAACAACTCCCACGCTTTCTATGACGCCATCAAGGTCATCTATGGCCCACAGAGGAAAAACATATCTCCGGTCAGATCAGAAGATGGTACCATCCTGTACAAGGACAAACAACAGATCCTGGACAGATGGGCTGAGCACTTCAACACCCTGCTGAACACCTCATATCCAACCAGGATGGACACACTTGCTGACCTCCCATGCCTCCCAAACGTCACAGATCTGGATTCCTCCCCCAGCTTTGCTGAAGTACGAAAAGCCATCTCTGGCCTGAAGAACAATAAGAGCCCGGGGCTTGATGGAATCCCGGCAGAAATACTGAAGCATGGCGGATACCTCCTCACCCCCAGATTACACCAACTGATCAGTACCATCTGGTCATCTGAAGTCATCCCGCAAGATTGGAAGGATGCCAACATCATCACAATCTTTAAGCGCAAAGGTGACAAAGCAGACTGCGGTAATAGCAGGGGCATTTCCCTCTTATCGGTTGCCGGAAAGGTGCTAGCACGGGTGATGCTCCTTCGACTGGCATCTCATGCTACTGATAACATCCTGCCCGAATCCCAGTGCGGTTTTAGGCAACAGCGCAGCACCACTGATATGATCTTTGTTTCTATACAGGTACAGGAAAAATGCAGAGAACACTGCAAGGACCTGTACCTAGCTTTCATTGATCTGTCCAAGGCCTTCGACACAGTAAACCGGGAACTGCTGTGGGATGTGCTGGGGAAGCTGGGGGTTCCACCAAAGTTCAGGAACGTCTTGCGGCAGTTCCATGATGGAATGCAAGCCTGTGTGAGTGTTGGTGGCCAGCATTCTCCCTCCTTCAGTGTGGATGTGGGGGTCAAGCAAGGGTGTCTCCTATCCCCTACCATCTTCAACGTTTTCCTCTCCACCGTCACCATCCTCTCTCACAAACTCCTGGACCCATCAGATGGGGTACAGATACAGTACAGACTGGATGGCAACCTCTTCAATATTCGGCGCCTTCAAGCCTTCACCAAAACCACCAACCAACACATCTTAGAGCTACAGTATGCAGATGACTGTGCTCTCCTTGCCCACTCACCAGAATCCCTACAGCGTGCGTTAAACGTGGTTGCATCCATCTACAGCGCCATTGGTCTCCAAATCAACATCAGGAAAACACAGATAGTTGTCCAGGAGTTCACCCACCAAACACATGTAAGTAAGTAAGTAAGTAATATTTATTTATATAGCGCTTTTCGAGACCAGGGTCACAAAGCGCTTTAACAATCAAAACAATACTCAAAACAGTACATACTTCAAAGATCAAGACAACACCGAGAACAACACAGGAGTTCGAGAAATTCAAGGAAAAGCCTGAACAAATAGAAACGTCTTAAGATGTTTCTTAAAGGAGTCAGTAGACTCCATCAAGCGCAAAGAGAGAGGAAGATTGTTCCAAAGCTTAGGAGCAACAGCCTGAAAAGATTTCTCTCCTCTGGTCCTGAGCCGTGTGCGTGGAACCATAAGTAGATTCTGATCCACAGACCTCAGAGACCGAGCTGGGGTGTAAGGCTGGATCAGATCAGTGATGTAAGGAGGAGCCTGACCATGAATAGATCTGAAAGTAAGAACCAGAATTTTAAAGTTGATCCTGAAAGAAACTGGAAGCCAGTGAAGAGTTTTAAGGATCGGAGAAATGTGAGTTCTCCTACTTGAGCGGGTCAGAATTCTCGCTGCAGAGTTCTGAATCAACTGCAGACGAGACACATCCTTCTTGTTAAGACATGAAAACAAACTGTTACTATAGTCCAGACGAGAAGAAACAAACGCATGGATTACAAGCTCCAGATCATGTTGTGACAACATTTTCCTAAGTTTAGAGATTTTTCTCAGTTGAAGGAAACAGTTTCTGGTCAGTTTTCTGCAGTGTTGAACAAGAGACATGTCTTTATCAAATACAACACCCAGGTTTCTCAGGCTCAGTTTGACAGACTGACCTAAGTCACCCAAGTACTGACTCAACCCTGGAATCTTATCATCAGGAGCAATCACCAGAGTTTCAGTTTTGTCCACATTAAGCTGTAAAGTGTTTTCACTCAGCCATTGTTTGATTTCTAGCAAACAATTGACTAAGCTGTTCAGCCTTTGGGGCTCAGTTGGGTCAAAAGAGCAGTAGAGCTGGATGTCATCAGCAAAAATGTGATAAGAAACATCTGGAAATCTCTGAATGATTTTACCAAGGGGAATCAAGTACAGCAAAAACAATAAAGGACCCAGAACAGAACCTTGAGGGACTCCACACAACAGATCTGCCGATTCAGACCTCATTTGATTGGCAGATACACTAAAACTGCGCCCAGAAAGGTAAGATGAGAACCATTCTAACACAGACCCAGACAGTCCCACTTCATCCCTTAGTCTTCTCAGCAGGATCTGGTGATCAACTGTGTCAAAGGCTGACGACAGATCCAAGAGAACCAGAACAGTGAATTTACCCGAGTCAGCCGACATCATGATGTCACTGGACACTTTCAATAAAGCTGTCTCCGTAGAGTGATGTTTACGGAAGCCAGACTGAAACTTCTCATGGATGTCGCTCTGATCCAGGAACAAAGACAGCTGCTCGGACACCACCTTCTCCAAGATCTTGGACAAGAAAGGGAGCTTAGAAATAGGCCTGAAATTACTGAGGTCAGTTGGGTCTAAGCCTGGTTTTTTGAGCAGAGGCTCCACAATGGCATGTTTAAATGCATTGGGAAAAACCCCTGTGGAAAGGGAGAGGTTCACCATATTGGTAACCCAGGGGCCAATTACATCAAATACTTTGATAAAAAGCCTACAAGGAAGGACGTCATCCGAGCAAGAGGAGGGTTTCATCTTGTTCACTAGTGCTGAAATATCACCCAAAGATACAGCAGTGAAGGATGACCAAGAGGAGGAGATGGGCTCAGAGACAGTAGGGGTTCCCAACAAAGGGGGAGAGATTTTCTCTTTGATCAATTTAATTTTGTCAATGAAAAATCTCAACAATGCATTGCTGTCAGCTTCACAGAAGACCGGGGTGATTTGAGGAGCAGGAGACACGAGAGAATTAATTGTGTCAAACAAAACTTTGGGGTTTTTCCTATTTGCTGCTACCAGTTTTCTGATGTAATCAGATCTAGCAGTTTCTACCATCTCATTGTAAGAAGTCAACAGATCCCTGAGGTGAAGTCTGTGCACCTCAAGTTTAGTAGACTTCCAGAGACGCTCAGTCTTTCGACTCAGGAGATCTTCATTTGTCCAAGGGCACCGTTTTTTCTGAATTTTCAAGTTCGATTTAACAGGTACCACTTGATCCAGTATTTCAACACAATGATCAGTGTAACAGTGAATCAAACTGTCCACATCTGGACAGTCATCAAAGGAAAGACGGTCAAACATAGCAGAAAAACTGTCTGCAGTATCGGCTGAGATGACACGCCTCTGAGACCTAACTTTCAAAGCCTTAGGTTCAGGGATGAAGTCCAGGTTGAACAAGACAAGAGAATGATCACTCAGATGGACATCATGTACAGATACATTAGAAATGTTCAGGCCAAGAGTAAAAACTAAGTCTAAAATGTGGCCTTTTTGATGAGTGGGTTCAGAAACATGTTGCTCAAAATTAAAGGCTTCAGTTAAAGTTAAAAGTTCTTTAGCAGAACAAGATGTGACGTCATCAACATGAAGATTAAAGTCTCCAAGAATAAGAACAGATTCCATCTGAATAATGGAAGATAAGAAGTCACTAAAGTCTTTCAAGAACACCGCCGCAGGACCAGGCGGACGGTAGATTGACACACAATAGAAAGGTCTTGTAGAACCAACCAAGATCATCTGAGACTCAAAAGAAGTGAATTACTGTGTCTGAATCACTTTGCAAGAACAACTCTCCCTAAAAACAGTAGCAAGACCTCCTCCACGACCAGAGA
This sequence comes from Callionymus lyra, assembly GCF_982586985.1. Classification (NCBI taxonomy): domain Eukaryota; kingdom Metazoa; phylum Chordata; class Actinopteri; order Syngnathiformes; family Callionymidae; genus Callionymus; species Callionymus lyra. The sequence goes on along the minus strand of NC_141822.1, from coordinate 4,524,458 downwards.
GGCGAGGCTTCCCCAGGACAGCGCTCCCTACTGGACAGAGTTTGTTCAGATGAATAAACTCTTCCTCTCTCTGCCAAGTCTCAGAAAGACATAATAAATCCAAATTAACTCTTGTGAAAAGATCATTAAGAATAAAGGATTTATTAGTAATGGAGCGAACATTAAGAAGTCCCACATTCAGCACCGATGACGTCACTGACGACGCCGCGTCACTGACAGGCGCGCAGAGCGGGATCTTTTGAAGCGAACAGCGGTCACGTGGGTACCAGCTGTCACTGAAGTTCAACTCGGTTGTAAAAGTCGAATTAAAGAGAGGAAATGAAAAAATCTTACCACCTTTCGTTGAGGTCTGGACAGACGGCAGCGCTGATGTGTCGTCACACACAGTGAGGGGAATGTCGATCAAACACTGATGACGTTCGATGACGTCAGAGTTGTTCCGAGCGATCGCAACTGCACGTCTCATCCTGACCTGTACTCCAGCCCGACTCGATCCCTTGTGGAAATCGCCCGGTACTCGAGAGATCAAACGATATTCCACAGAGTCCGAGTCGATGAGAAGCGGAGCCGGAAACACGTTCACCGGACGTTGGTAACTGTCGCGAGTGAAGTCCTCCATTGACTCTCTGATGTTGAGAAGAGCATCACGATCATAGATCCGAGATGCTTGAGACATATCTTAAGTGATATGAGCATAATATCCGGACAAGTAGTCGTTAAAACGACGGAGCTTACGTTTCAAGCAGCCGATCAAAGGCTCACCGGAAGCGGAAGTTGATGTGCGCACCTTCACCCTCGATGGTCATCCCCTTGCCATCGTCCCACACTTCACCTACCTAGGCAGCATTCTGTCCCCCTCCTGCAACATTGATGATGACATCCAGGTCCGAGTCGGTCTGGCCTCCGCTGCCTTTGGCAGGCTTAGCTCCAGGGTATTCCACAACAGGAACCTCACCAGCTCCACCAAAGCATCTGTGTACAAGGCGGTCTGCCTCTCTACACTGCTGTACGGGTCGGAAACCTGGACACCCTACCAGAGGCACATAAAAACACTAGAGGCCTTCCACATCCGCTGCCTTCAAAGGATCCTGGGTGTGTCCTGGGAAGACAGGGTGCCATATGCTGATATCCTTGAACGGACCCACACACCTACCATGGCCGTGCTCCTTGCGGAGAAACACCTGCGCTGGGTAAGGCATGTGATCCGTATGCCTGCCCACTGCCTCCCCAGGCAAATCCTCTACAGCCAACTTCTGGATGGCCAGAGATCTGCTGGTGGTCCAAAAAAGCGCTTCAAGGATCATCTCAAAACCCTCCTGAAGCAGTGCAACATTTCACCTACAGCACTAGAGTCCCTGGCTGCTGATCGCCATACTTGGAGTTCTTCCTGCCACCAGGGAACTGCTCACCTCTAGGAGCAAGCCACAGCATGGTGTTGGTAAGCTCAGTGAGAATGGTCTTCGCCTCCTCACTCTCTGCTCTGAGTATCGGCTGGTCATCACCAACACCTTGTTCCAAATGAAGAACAAATTCAAGACCTCCTGGCAGCACCCCCGCTCTAAACACTGGCAGGTAGACAGTGCACAGCCACATAGCCTAGCAGGTAGTCCTCCAGCAATTCCCGAGCAGCCGGGAAACCAGGGTCGGTGGGTGACTGTTCGTGGGAGGAATAGTTCCCGGGCCAAAGTCAACGGAGCACCACCAACCCCTTAGCGTTTCGAACAGATTTTCTCCACTCGACAAGTCACCGGTCGAGGAACCTGCTCTGTTCATAGGCGATTCCATTCTTCGGAACGTTAAACTAGCGAAGGCAGCGAGAGTAGTCTGCATTCCTGGGGCCAGAGCGGGCGACATTGAATCAAATTTAAAGCTGCTGGCTAAAGCTAAACATAAATACAGTAAGATAATTATTCATGTCGGCAGCAACGACATCCGATTACGTCGCTCGGAGGTCACCAAGGTAAACGTTCAGTCGGTGTATGCATTTGCACGAACAATGTCGGACTCCGTAGTGTTCTCTGGACCCCTTCCCAATATGGCCAATGATGATATGTTTACTCGCTATTCATCATTTAATCGCTGGTTGTCGGAGTGGTGCCCCGGGGTTGGCTTTGTTAACAACTGGAAAACCTTCTGGGGAAAACCTGGTCTGCTTAGGAGAGACTGCATCCATCCCACGTTGGAAGGAGCTTCTCTCTTGTCTAGCAGTGTTGACAGTTTTAGTGTAACGTGACAACTCAGAGCACAGATCAGAAGGCAGAACTGCGGTCTTCCACACTCTTCTGCCCTTCTCCCACAACAGCCACCCGCCTCTAACCACATAGAGAGGGTCAATCTGACCCGCTTAATAAAACCAAGTAAAAATGTCAGTAGAAGAGCTATTAAAGAAAATCTAATTCAAATAAATCTAAATCAAATAAATACTACCATTGTAGAGGACAGGAGAATTAAGTGTGGATTGTTGAATATCCGATCCCTGTCCTCAAAAGCTGCACTAATTAATGAACTTATATCAGATAAAACCATTGACTTATTATTCTTAACCGAAACTTGGCTGTCTATAGATGATTACGTATCTTTAAATGAATCAACACCACCCAGCCACACTAACTTTAACGCCCCTTGACGCTCTGGTCGAGGAGGGGGAGTCGCAGCCATCATCCACTCATGTCTGTCAACCTTTACTAGACCACAATGTGATTTCAACTCTTTTGAAAGTTTTATACTTAGCGTATCTAATACAACCTTGAGATCAGGTCAGTCACTTCTCTTTGTTGGAGTCTATCGTTCCCCTGGACCTTATTCTGAATTCTTGTCTGAGTTCCCTGAGTTCTTGACCAGCCTGGTGCTTAAATCAGATAAAGTGATTATTGTTGGTGACTTTAACATCCATGTTGATATGGTCCATGATAGCTTAGCTAACAGGTTTAACTCTATCCTGGAGTCATTTGGTTTCTCTCAGTATGTACATGAACCGACTCACTGCTTTAAGCACACATTAGACCTTGTCCTAGCATACGGACTTGAAATTAAAAATGTTATTGTCTCTCCTCAGAATTCAGTTCTTTCTGACCATCAATTAATAACATTTGACTTCATTTTAAATGAGCCAAGTCTACAGAGCAGGAGCACTCTCAAAAGATGTCTGTCTGAAAGTGTTGTTACCAAGTTTATGGAAATAATTCCCTCTGTGCTCAGTAAAACGCCTAGCCTCAGTGTGTCAAGAAACTCTACCCATAGTCACCCAGACATTGATAACTTTGTGGGCAGTTTTACAGACTCGTTGCACAATACGCTTGACTTAATCGCACCACTAACTCAAAAGACTGTTAACAGAAGTAGTCTTGCTCCCTGGTATACTCAGGAAACACGTAAATTAAAACAGGATTCTAGACGACTAGAGAAGAAATGGCGTTCATCAAAACATAATGAATTCTACCAGGACTGGCAGGATAAGTTAAAAATATACAAGGCATCTCTACGGAAAGCCAGAGCCAGCTACTACTCATCACTTATAGAAGCAAATAAGAATAACCCCAAGTTCTTATTCAGTACTATAGCCAGGCTGACACGGAGCCATCAGTCCATTGAGCAGTCCATCCCTTCTCATCTTAGTAGCAGTGACTTCATGAACTTTTTTAATGAAAAAATTGTAACTATTAGAGGAAAGATTCAAGACCTCCTAGATTCGTCTAATACAACCAGTGCAGCCTCACCGGACACAGACACTATGACTGATACATATTTTGACTCCTTTCTACCAGTGAGTCAGCGACAGCTGTCCCAGGTTGTTTCCTCCTCAAAGTCCACAACATGTCTTCTCGATCCTATTCCCACATGGCTACTTAAAGAACTGTTCCCCTTACTTAGCACTTTCATACTTGACATTATTAACCTGTCAATAACATCAGGCTATGTGCCTCAGATTTTTAAAGTTGCAGTAATTAAACCTCTGCTTAAAAAACCTCTCGAAAATCTTGATCCAGAGGTCCTCACTAACTATAGGCCTATCTCTAATCTAGTATTCATTTCAAAACTTCTGGAGAAAGTGGTAACAAGTCAGCTCTGTGATTATCTCCAGGACAATGATCAATTTGAGGTGTTTCAGTCTGGTTTTAGGGAACACCACAGCACAGAGACCGTCCTGGTAAAAGTAAGTAACGACCTACTGATGGCCTCTGATCAGGGCCATGTTTCAGTTCTTGTTCTTCTAGATCTCAGTGCTGCATTTGACACTGTCGACCACCAAATCCTTCTACAGAGGCTAGAAAACCATATAGGCATTCGTGGAACTGCTCTTAACTGGTTTAAATCTTACCTGTCGGATAGAACGCACTATGTACATGTCAACCACCTCTCATCGACACACACTAAGGTCAGCTATGGTGTCCCACAAGGTTCTGTTCTTGGTCCAATACTATTCACAATCTATATGCTCCCAGAGGGGACTTGATTAGAAGACACTCTATAAACGTTCACTGTTATGCTGATGACACCCAACTTTACTTGTCCATGAAGCCAGATGAAAGAAATCAGCAAACACAACTACAGTCCTGTATTACAGATATCAAGTCATGGATGACCAAAAACTTCCTCCTACTGAACTCGGAAAAGACTGAGGTTTTACTAGTTGGTCCGCAACATCTCAGACAATCATTAACTAATGATCTAGCTTTACAAAATGGACTTGCTCCTGCTACTAGCACCACTGTAAAGAATCTGGGTGTATGCTTTGACGAGGACTTATCATTTAACTCACACATAAAACAAAGCTCACGGACTGCTTACTTCCACCTTCGTAACATTTCAAAAATCAGGCACTTCCTTCCTTTAGATGCTGCTGAGAAGCTCATCCATGCTTTTGTAACCTCCAGGCTGGACTATTATAACTCTCTTCTCTCAGTATGTTCTAAAAAATCTCTCAGAACTCTTCAGCTCATTCAGAACTCTGCAGCTCGTGTCCTGACTAAGACTAAGAGGCGCGAACACATTTCCCCTGTACTGTCTTCCCTACATTGGCTTCCTGTAGAAATTAAGAATACAATTTAAAATCCTTCTCCTATCCTATAAAGCCTTACATGGTCTAGCACCAACATACATTAGAGATTTAATCCAAACTTACCAACCCTCAAGGACCTTACGATCCTTAAACTCTGATCTATTAGTTATACCACAAATCTCTAAATGTAGATTCGGAGTCAGGGCCTTCAGTTTTCAAGCCCCTCTGCTGTGGAACAAACTACCGGCTTCAGTCCGGAGGGCAGACACCCTCTCTTTGTTTAAAAACAATCTTAAAACCTTACTTTTCGATAAAGCCTATAACTAACTTGACTGTTTATCTTTAGCTGTTATAACTAACAAAACTGTTTATCTTAGCTGCTATAGGCTGAGAATGCTGGAGGAGTTTTAGACACTGAGCTCTGTATATCCTTCTTTTCTCGCCGGGGCCGTTCTGGCTTGGCCGATTCGGGTGTGAGGGGCCCGGCGGGTGGGGCCTGTGGGGCCTTGGGCCTGGTGGTGGTGACCGCTGGTGCCGCGATGGCCCCGTTTGCCGGCGGGGGGGGTGGCCCGCTTCCGGGGGTTCTTTGGTGGTGTGTGGGGGTTGGTGCTGGCGGGGGTGGTTGGGGCGGTGGATGGGGGTTTGCTTCCTCGGTCGTCCTCGCCTGTGCTTGCCCTCTCGTGCCCCCGGTGGTGGTCCGCCTTCTCGCTGGTGTTTGGGGTCGGGCTTGGGTCCTGGGTCCTGGTCTCCCGCGGGTTCCTGCCGCGGCTTGGGCCCCCGTGTCTGGATCCTGCTGTGCTAGGTATGTGCCCTCTGGCCTGGCTATTTCAACCTCCCCCCCCCCTCTCCCCTCTATATATCCTCACCCGTCACCGGAGTCTGTATACCTGTGTATTGTATACATTTGTCCCAAACCCACACCTTTTTATTTCTCTCCCGGAGCCCCAGGGATCCACCTCCAGAGCTGCTGCTGATCCAGGGATCCACCTCCAGAGCTGCTGCTGATCCAGGATCTTCACCACGTCATCAGATCCTGAGTTCTCTCCAGCACCCCCATGGACTCTCCTACACTCTCCTCTTTTCTCTCACAATATCCTCCCTCACTCCTCTCCTTATCCATTCTGTCTACCCCCCATCCTTCCTCCCAGCCGGTCAAAGCGGCAGGCCGTCAACAATGAGTCTGGTTCCGCTCGAGGTTTCTGCCTTCTAAAAGGCCATTGCTCACTGTACAGCTCACTGTACAGTGTTTTGTTTCTTGCTCTTTGTTGAATTGCTGGGATCTATTTTTCCTTAATCAACTGTAGTCTTATTTCAACTGTATAGTGTCTTGAGATAACTTTGTTATGATAAGACACTTTAAATAAAATTGAATTGAATTGAATTGAATTGAATTGATCAGAACCAAACTCACCCTGAAACTCCGTCCTCCAGTGAGAAAAACACCACCCTTCAAGAAGCTCAATTGCGATGCACTGAAGTCTCCGCATTCAGTCAACCAGCTCAGGGAACAGATTGCCCTACAGTTGTCCAATCTCCCTGAAACACCAGCCGTTCCTGACATCAGCTCTACCTGGAGCACTCTACGCACTGCTATCTACCAGGCGGCAGTAGAGTCTGTAGGGTACACCAGACGGCGACACCAAGACTGGTTTGATAATAGCGCACCAGGTATCCACAACCTACTTCAGGCAAAACACAAGGCCCTTGCAGCTCACCTTTCCAACCCCAAATCCACCTCGCTGAAGGCCCACTTCACCAACATTCGGGCTGAAACCCAGCGCACTCTCAGAGCCATGGAGAATGACTGCTGGACAAAGAAAGCACATGAGATACAGCATCACGCGGACACCAACAACTCCCACGCTTTCTATGACGCCATCAAGGTCATCTATGGCCCACAGAGGAAAAACATATCTCCGGTCAGATCAGAAGATGGTACCATCCTGTACAAGGACAAACAACAGATCCTGGACAGATGGGCTGAGCACTTCAACACCCTGCTGAACACCTCATATCCAACCAGGATGGACACACTTGCTGACCTCCCATGCCTCCCAAACGTCACAGATCTGGATTCCTCCCCCAGCTTTGCTGAAGTACGAAAAGCCATCTCTGGCCTGAAGAACAATAAGAGCCCGGGGCTTGATGGAATCCCGGCAGAAATACTGAAGCATGGCGGATACCTCCTCACCCCCAGATTACACCAACTGATCAGTACCATCTGGTCATCTGAAGTCATCCCGCAAGATTGGAAGGATGCCAACATCATCACAATCTTTAAGCGCAAAGGTGACAAAGCAGACTGCGGTAATAGCAGGGGCATTTCCCTCTTATCGGTTGCCGGAAAGGTGCTAGCACGGGTGATGCTCCTTCGACTAGCATCTCATGCTACTGATAACATCCTGCCCGAATCCCAGTGCGGTTTTAGGCAACAGCGCAGCACCACTGACATGATCTTTGTTTCTATACAGGTACAGGAAAAATGCAGAGAACACTGCAAGGACCTGTACCTAGCTTTCATTGATCTGTCCAAGGCCTTCGACACAGTAAACCGGGAACTGCTGTGGGATGTGCTGGGGAAGCTGGGGGTTCCACCAAAGTTCAGGAACATCTTGCGGCAGTTCCATGATGGAATGCAAGCCTGTGTGAGTGTTGGTGGCCAGCAGTCTCCCTCCATCAGTGTGGATGTGGGGGTCAAGCAAGGGTGTCTCCTATCCCCTACCATCTTCAACGTTTTCCTCTCCACCGTCACCATCCTCTCTCACAAACTCCTGGACCCATCAGATGGGGTACAGATACAGTACAGACTGGATGGCAACCTCTTCAATATTCGGCGCCTTCAAGCCTTCACCAAAACCACAAACCAACACATCTTAGAGCTACAGTATGCAGATGACTGTGCTCTCCTTGCCCACTCACCAGAATCCCTACAGCGTGCGTTAAGCGTGGTCGCATCCATCTACAGCGCCATTGGTCTCCAAATCAACATCAGGAAAACACAGATAGTTGTCCAGGAGTTCACCCACCAAACACATGTGCGCACCTTCACCCTCGATGGTCATCCCCTTGCCATCGTCCCACACTTCACCTACCTAGGCAGCATTCTGTCCCCCTCCTGCAACATTGATGATGACATCCAGGTCCGAGTCGGTCTGGCCTCCGCTGCCTTTGGCAGGCTTAGCTCCAGGGTATTCCACAACAGGAACCTCACCAGCTCCACCAAAGCATCTATGTACAAGGCGGTCTGCCTCTCTACACTGCTGTACGGGTCGGAAACCTGGACACCCTACCAGAGGCACATAAAAACACTAGAGGCCTTCCACATCCGCTGCCTTCAAAGGATCCTGGGTGTGTCCTGGGAAGACAGGGTGCCATATGCTGATATCCTTGAACGGACCCACACACCTACCATGGCCGTGCTCCTTGCGGAGAAACACCTGCGCTGGGTAAGGCATGTGATCCGTATGCCTGCCCACTGCCTGCCCAGGCAAATCCTCTACAGCCAACTTCTGGATGGCCAGAGATCTGCTGGTGGTCCAAAAAAGCGCTTCAAGGATCATCTCAAAACCCTCCTGAAGCAGTGCAACATTTCACCTACAGCACTAGAGTCCCTGGATGCTGATCGCCATACTTGGAGTTCTTCCTGCCACCAGGGAACTGCTCACCTCTAGGAGCAAGCCACAGCATGGTGTTGGTAAGCTCAGTGAGAATGGTCTTCGCCTCCTCACTCTCTGCTCTGAGTATCGGCTGGTCATCACCAACACCTTGTTCCAAATGAAGAACAAATTCAAGACCTCCTGGCAGCACCCCCGCTCTAAACACTGGCACCTCCTTGATTATATCATCGTCCGCCAAGCTGACAGGAAGGAGGTGCGAGTCACCAGAGCCATGCGTGGAGCTGACTGTTGGACTGACCACCGCTTGATCGATTGAGACCTGTCGTATCGTAGTGCAGCACCGTGCAGCGTCTCTCTCGCTCCAAGCAGAACAATCTTTTTTCTTTTTGTTCGCCTTAATCCTGGAGCATCCGTGAACATCTACATTTATTTTTGGACCAACATCCTACGAAGTCGAATCGGGCCGAGGACAAGTCTGAAAAACTTCCCGGTGAGCGCATTCGTCAAACTTTCCCCTCACTATGTCTCCCTCTCCCTCTCCCTCCTCTGTTCTTTCCTGCTCGGTGTGTCAGATGTTTAGTTACGCTTCGACCTCCTTTAGAGATAGCATTAGTTGTGTAAAGTGTAGCCCGTTAGCTAGACTGGAGGTGAAGCTAGTTGAACTAGAGAGCCGGTTGTGCGCTGTCGAAGCTAAACCGCTAGCTAGCCAGTGTCAGGTAGACAGTGCACAGCCACATAGCCTAGCAGGTAGTCCTCCAGCAAATCCCGAGCAGCCGGGAAACCAGGGTCGGTGGGTGACTGTTCGTGGGAGGAATAGTTCCCGGGCCAAAGTCAACGGAGCACCACCAACCCCTTAGCGTTTCGAACAGATTTTCTCCACTCGACAAGTCACCGGTCGAGGAACCTGCTCTGTTCATAGGCGATTCCATTCTTCGGAACGTTAAACTAGCGAAGGCAGCGAGAGTATTCTGCATTCCTGGGGCCAGAGCGGGCGACATTGAATCAAATTTAAAGCTGCTGGCTAAAGCTAAACATAAATACAGTAAGATAATTATTCATGTCGGCAGCAACGACATCTCGCTCCGAGGTCACCAAGGTAAACGTTCAGTCGGTGTGTGCATTTGCACGAACAATGTCGGACTCCGTAGTGTTCTCTGGACCCCTTCCCAATATGGCCAATGATGATATGTTTACTCGCTATTCATCATTTAATCGCTGGTTGTCGGAGTGGTACCCCGCAAACGGGGTTGGCTTTGTTAACAACTGGAAAACCTTCTGGGGAAAACCTGGTCTGCTTAGGAGAGACTGCATCCATCCCACGTTGGAAGGAGCATCTCTCTTGTCTAGCAGTGTTGAGAGTTTTAGTGTAACGTGACAACTCAGAGCACAGATCAGAAGGCAGAACTGCGGTCTTCCACACTCTTCTGCCCTTCTCCCACAACAGCCACCCGCCTCTAACCACATAGAGAGGGTCAATCCGACCCGCTTAATAAAACCAAGTAAAAATGTCAGTAGAAGAGCTATTAAAGAAAATCTAATTCAAATAAATACCATTGTAGAGGACAGGAGAATTAAGTGTGGATTGTTGATTATCCGATCCCTGTCATCAAAAGCTGCACTAATTAATGAACTTATATCAGATAAAACCATTGACTTATTATTCTTAACCGAAACTTGGCTGTCTATAGATGATTACGTATCTTTAAATGAATCAACACCACCCAGCCACACTAACTTTAACGCCCCTCGACGCTCTGGTCGAGGAGGTGGAGTCGCAGCCATCATCCACTCATGTCTGTCAACCTTTACTAGACCACAATGTGATTTCAACTCTTTTGAAAGTTTTATACTTAGCGTATCTAATACAACCTTGCGATCAGGTCAGTCACTTCTCTTTGTTGGAGTCTATCGTTCCCCTGGACCTTATTCTGAATTCTTGTCTGAGTTCCCTGAGTTCTTGACCAGCCTGGTGCTTAAATCAGATAAAGTGATTATTGTTGGTGACTTTAACATCCATGTTGATATGGTCCATGATAGCTTAGCTAACAGGTTTAACTCTATCCTGGAGTCATTTGGTTTCTCTCAGTATGTACATGAACCGACTCACTGCTTTAAGCACACATTAGACCTTGTCCTAGCATACGGACTTGAAATTAAAAATGTTATTGTCTCTCCTCAGAATTCAGTTCTTTCTGACCATCAATTAATAACCTTTGACTTCATTTTAAATGAGCCAAGTCTACAGAGCAGGAGCACTCTCAAAAGATGTCTGTCTGAAAGTGTCGTTACCAAGTTTATGGAAATAATTCCCTCTGTGCTCAGTAAAACACCTAGCCTCAGTGTGTTAAGAAACTCTACCCATAGTCACCCAGACATTGATAACTTTGAGGGCAGTTTTACAGACTCGTTGCACAATACGCTTGACTTAATCGCACCACTAACTCAAAAGACTGTTAACAGAAGTAGTCTTGCTCCCTGGTATACTCAGGAAACACGTAAATTAAAACAGGATTCTAGACGACTAGAGAAGAAATGGCGTTCATCAAAACATAATGAATTCTACCAGGACTGGCAGGATAAGTTAAAAATATACAAGGCATCTCTTCGGAAAGCCAGAGCCAGCTACTACTCATCACTTATAGAAGCAAATAAGAATAACCCCAAGTTCTTATTCAGCACTGTAGCCAGGCTGACACGGAGCCATCAGTCCATTGAGCAGTCCATCCCTTCTCATCTTAGTAGCAGTGACTTCATGAACTTTTTTAATGAAAAAATTGTAACTATTAGAGGAAAGATTCAAGACCTCCTAGATTCGTCTAATACAACCAGTGCAGCCTCACCGGACACAGACACTATGACTGATACATATTTTGACTCCTTTCTACCAGTGAGTCCTCGACAGCTGTCCCAGGTTGTTTCCTCCTCAAAGTCCACAACATGTCTTCTCGATCCTATTCCCACATGGCTACTTAAAGAACTGTTCCCCTTACTTAGCACTTTCATACTTGACATTATTAACTTGTCAATAACATCAGGCTATGTGCCTCAGATTTTTAAAGTTGCAGTAATTAAACCTCTGCTTAAAAAACCTCTCGAAAATCTCGATCCAGAGGTCCTCACTAACTATAGGCCTATCTCTAATCTAGTATTCATTTCAAAACTTCTGGAGAAAGTGGTAACAAGTCAGCTCTGTGATTATCTCCAGGAAAATGATAAATTTGAGGTGCTTCAGTCTGGTTTTAGGGAACACCACAGCACAGAGACCGTCCTGGTAAAAGTAAGTAACGACCTACTGATGGCCTCTGATCAGTCAGGCCATGTTTCAGTTCTTGTTCTTCTAGATCTCAGTGCTGCATTTGACACTGTCGACCACCAAATCCTTCTACAGAGGCTAGAAAACCATATAGGCATTCGTGGAACTGCTCTTAACTGGTTTAAATCTTACCTGTCGGATAGAACGCACTATGTACATGTCAACCACCTCTCATCGACACACACTAAGGTCAGCTATGGTGTCCCACAAGGTTCTGTTCTTGGTCCAATACTATTCACAATCTATATGCTCCCACTAGGGGACTTAATTAGAAGACACTATAAACGTTCACTGTTATGCTGATGACACCCAACTTTACTTGTCCATGAAGCCAGATGAAAGAAATCAGCTAACACAACTACAGTCCTGTATTACAGATATCAAGTCATGGATGACCAAAAACTTCCTCCTACTGAACTCGGAAAAGACTGAGGTTTTACTAGTTGGTCCGCAACATCTCAGACAATCATTAACTCCGGTCAGATCAGAAGATGGTACCATCTTCAACGTTTTCCTCTCCACCGTCACCATCCTCTCTCACAAACTCCTGGACCCATCAGATGGGGTACAGATACAGTACAGACTGGATGGCAACCTCTTCAATATTCGGCGCCTTCAAGCCTTCACCAAAACCACCAACCAACACATCTTAGAGCTACAGTATGCAGATGACTGTGCTCTCCTTGCCCACTCACCAGAATCCCTACAGCGTGCGTTAAACGTGGTCGCATCCATCTACAGCGCCATTGGTCTCCAAATCAACATCAGGAAAACACAGATAGTTGTCCAGGAGTTCACCCACCAAACACATGTGCGCACCTTCACCCTCGATGGTCATCCCCTTGCCATCGTCCCACACTTCACCTACCTAGGCAGCATTCTGTCCCCCTCCTGCAACATTGATGATGACATCCAGGTCCGAGTCGGTCTGGCCTCCGCTGCCTTTGGCAGGCTTAGCTCCAGGGTATTCCACAACAGGAACCTTACCAGCTCCACCAAAGCATCTGTGTACAAGGCGGTCTGCCTCTCTACACTGCTGTACGGGTCGGAAACCTGGACACCCTACCAGAGGCACATAAAAACACTAGAGGCCTTCCATATCCGCTGCCTTCAAAGGATCCTGGGTGTGTCCTGGGAAGACAGGGTGCCATATGCTGATATCCTTGAATGGACCCACACACCTACCATCGCCGTGCTCCTTAAGGAGAAACACCTGCGCTGGGTTGGGCATGTGATCCGTATGCCTGAGACTGTGTGTGTGTGTGTGTTTGTGTGTATATGTGTGTGTGTGTGTGTGTGAATATGTGTGTGTGTGTGTGTGAGTGTGTGTATACGTGTTTGTTTGTGTGTGTGTGTCTGTGTGTATGTGTGTGTGTGTGTGTGTATAGGAGTGTGAGTGTGTGTGTGTGTATATGAGTGTGTGTGTGGGGGTGTGTGTGTGTGTGTTTGTGTGTGTGTGAGTGTGTTTGTGTGTGTGTATATGTGTGTGTGTGTGTGAGTGTGTTTGTGTGTATACGTGTGTGTTTGTGTGTATACGTGTGTGTTTGTGTGTATATGTGTGTGTGTGTGTCTTCGTGTGTGTGTGTGTGTGTGTGTGTGTGTGTGTGTGTGTGTGTGTGTGTGTGTGTGTGTGTGTGTGTGTTAGAATCAAGGTGTGTCTTTGTCCTGAACAACAGTTGGTTTCCAGGAAGTTTGATAATATGTGGATCAACAGGTTGGATCAGATCGTGGCAGCGACTTGTGACTGAGACTATAAAAGAGTTCACCTGTGAAGGGAGTGTTTCAGTCGCAGAGACATGGAGAAGACTAGAGTTGATTTGTTGTCTTGTTCCATCTGTCTGGATCTACTGAAGGATCCAGTCGCTCTTCACTGTGGACACAACTACTGTAAGACCTGTGTTGAAGGTCACTGGCAGGAAAAGAAAATCTACGAGTGTCCTCAGTGCAGACGGAGCTTCAGCGAGAGACCTGTCCTCCAGAAGAACACTGTGTTAGCAGAGTTAGTGGAGGAGCTGAAGAAGACTGGAGCAGCTGAGGACCTCTGCTCTGCTGGACCTGAAGATGTGACCTGTGACGCCTGCACTGGGAGAAAGATGAAAGCCCTCAAGTCCTGTCTGGTGTGTCTGGTCTCCTACTGTCAGAAACATCTTCAGCCTCATCGAGAAGCTCTGGCCTTCAGGAGACACAAGCTGGTCCAGCCGTCCAAGCAGCTCCAGGAGATGATCTGCTCTGAACACGAGGAGGAGAAGAAGATGTTCTGTCGTTCTGATCAGCAGCTCATCTGTTCTCTCTGTGCTGTGGACAAACACAAAGATCATGACATCGTCTCGACCAAAGCAGAGAGGAGGGAGCGAGAGAAAGACCTGGATCAGGGTCAAGGAAGGATCCAGCAGAAGATCCAGAAGAGAGAGAAGGAAGTGAAGCTGCTCCAGCAGGAGCAGAAGAACATCAGAGTCTCTGCTGAGGAAGCAGTGAGGGACAGTCAGGAGACCCTCGTCCAGATGATCCAGATGATCCAGAGAAGAATGCCTGACGTGGAGCAGCAGATCAGATCTCTGCAGGAGACTGAAGACGCTCGAGTCCGAGGACTTCAGGAGCAGCTGGAGCAGGAGATCTCTGAGCTGAAGAACAAAGAGGCTGAGCTGCAGCAGCTGTCACTCACCGACAGTCACACCATCTTCCTGCAGAACTGGACCTCACTCTCAGAGGTCAGTGAAGACACGACCTCACTCTCAGAGGTCAGTGAAGACACAACCTCACTCTCAGAGGTCAGTGAAGACACGACCTCACTCTCAGAGGTCAGTGAAGACACGACCTCCTCCACGACCCTTGAGCAAACTCACCGTCGCTTCAAGGAAGTAACAGCAGCCGTGTCAGCCTGCAGAGACCAAGTCCAGAACCTTCTGAGAGACATGTGGACCGACATCTCCATGATGTTCCTTCTAGAGACCAGAGAGCAGTTCCTCACACACTCACAGGACATCACTCTGGATCCAAACACTGCAGACTCATGGTTGATGTTGTCTGAAGGAAACAAGAAAGTGACATTCGTGGGAAAACATCAGCCTCGTCCTGATCATCCAGACAGATTCAAAAGTTATCGTCAGGTCTTGAGTCAAGAGTCTCTGACTGGACGTTGTTACTGGGAGGTGAAGAGAACAGGAGATGTTGAAGTAGTAGTTTCATACAAGAACATCAGCAGATCAGGAGGAGAAAGTTTATTTGGATTGAATGACAAATCTTGGTGTTTATATTGTCACGACTCTGGTTGTTTATTTACACACAACAACATCACAACTGAAGTCTCCAGTGTCAGAGCCTCCACAGTGGGGGTGTACCTGGATCACTCTGCAGGTCTTCTGTCCTTCTACAGCGTCTCTGAGACCATGACTCTCCTCCACAGAGTCCAGACCAGCTTCACTCAACCTCTTCATGCTGGAGTCAGTGTTCAGTACTCGTGTGAGTTTGTGAAGCTGAAGTAGACGACAGTGAGATTGTGAGTCTCCAGGAGTGACATCATCACATGAAGCTTCAATGTTTGGATGAACGTCTCTGAGAACGTTTGTCGTTTGTGCCGCAGTGAAGACACAGTGACGTCATGTGACTGGATTAGAACCTCTGTGATTGGATTGTTCCTGATGATGACGAGTCTTCTTTAAATCTTCTTTAATAAACACCTTCATGATCCGGTGATGATGGCAGCAGTCGTTACTCAAGTACTCCACAGTACTACAAATATATCCTGGTTACTACAGTATCTCATTGGATGTTATGGTTGCCTCTGTATCGTGATACGTATCATCAGATTCTTGACAATACACACACTTACACAGCCAGTCGTCCACGAGGAGTCAGAAAGAAGAAGAATTGATGTACATTTGGTTTGGATTCAATATTACAGTCTGAAAGGAATTTGATTTTGTGAAAAAAAGATTTTCTCCAAAGAAGTAAAGATGAAAATGAGTTCAACACAAACTATATCTTGTATCAGAGAAACCAGATCCTTGGATTCAGTGTTATGTTGAGTTATGCTGTATTTTAAAAATGTACATATAGAAACATTGATTTTTATTCACTCAAATCTCGTCTTAAAACACACTTTTATTCTCTTTTAACACAGCATGAGACTCTGAGCTGTTTTTAGTGCTTTTGACTTTTATTTGATATTGTTTTATTTTTGTGTTTTAACTGCTTTCTTAGTACTTTCATGTCATTGTACAACACTTTGTATCGACTGTTGTTTTTAAAGTGTTTTATCAATAAACTTGATTGATTGATTATTTGTTCTTATTGAAATGTTAATCTAAATCAATGAATTATCCTTTTGAATAATGTATTTTAAATATATAAATATATAGATTATATATATATTTGACACATTGAGTTCAATATTCTAATTCCAATAATTCAAAAACACATTTTCTAAATGCAATATTCTTTGGTTTATTCAATATAACATCGACATCTTTATATTTACTTTCTTACACCTTCGTTCTAAGATCACAATCAAAACTACTTTTATTGTTGTAAACACAACCGTGGATATTATGTGTCGACAACACAAAATTACATGTTAATAATGAATAAATTAATTAATACAAATAACACAAAATTAGTGCAACAGTCCATACTTTCCATTTTGCACATTTTCTGCACTTTATACATAATTACATTTTTATTTATGATTAACTTTGTTTTTTTTACTGTTGGTGGAACAATTCACTAGCAATTGAAATAATAATAATTCTGGTTCTGATGTATAAACATGTTTTTATATAGAAGTCTTAATAAAGAAGATAAATATATTAGATTATTTGTCCATTATATATACTGTGTATATACAAAATGTACCTTTCAATGTAAAACATATTTAATACAAATCTTAAAAAAAAAAGATTTACAGTGTGTCTGTGTGTGTGTGTGTGTGTGTGTGTGTATATGTGTGTGTGTGTGTGTGTGTGTGTGTGTGTGTGCGTGTGTTTGTGTGCGTGTGTGTGTGTGTGTGTGTTAGAATCAAGGTGTGTCTTTGTCCTGAACAACAGTTGGTTTCCAGGAAGTTTCATAATATGTGGATCAACAGGTTGGAGCAGATCGTGGCAGAGACATGTGACTGAGACTATAAAAGAGTTCACCTGTGAAGGAGTGTTTCAGTCGCAGAGACATGGAGAAGACTAGAGTTGATTTGTTGTCTTGTTCCATCTGTCTGGATCTACTGAAGGATCCAGTCGCTCTTCACTGTGGACACACCTACTGTAAGACCTGTGTTGAAGGTCACTGGCAGGACAAGAACATCTACGAGTGTCCTCAGTGCAGATGGAGCTTCAGCGAGAGACCTGTCCTCCAGAAGAACACTGTGTTAGCAGAGTTAGTGGAGGAGCTGAAGAAGACTGGAGCAGCTGAGGACCTCTGCTCTGGTGGACCTGAAGATGTGACCTGTGACGCCTGCACTGGGAGGAAGATGAAAGCCCTCAAGTCCTGTCTGGTGTGTCTGGTCTCCTACTGTCAGGAACATCTTCAGCCTCATCGAGAAGCTCCGGCCTTCAGGAGACACAAGCTGGTCCAGCCTTCCAAGCAGCTCCAGGAGATGATCTGCTCTGAACACGAAGAGGAGAAGAAGATGTTCTGTCGTTCTGATCAGCAGCTCATCTGTCTTGTCTGTGCTGTGGACCAACACAAAGATCATGACATCGTCTCGACCACAGCAGAGAGGAGGGAGAGAGAGAAAGACCTGGATCAGAGTCAAGGAAGGATCCAGCAGAAGATCCAGAAGAGAGAGAAGGAAGTGAAGCTGCTCCAGCAGGAGCAGAAAAACATCAGAGTCTCTGCTGAGGAAGCAGTGAAGGACAGTCAGGAGACCCTCGTCCAGATGATCCAGATGATCCAGAGAAGAATGCCTGACGTGGAGCAGAAGATCAGATCTCTGCAGGAGACTGAAGACGCTCGAGTCCGAGGACTTCAGGAGCAGCTGGAGCAGGAGATCTCTGAGCTGAAGAAGAAAGAGGCTGAGCTGCAGCAGCTGTCACTCACCGACAGTCACACCATCTTCCTGCAGAACTGGACCTCATTCTCAGAGGTCAGTGAAGACACGACCTCACTCTCAGAGGTCAGTGAAGACACGACCTCCTCCACGACCCTTGAGCAAACTCACCGTCGCTTCAAGGAAGTGACAGCAGCCGTGTCAGCCTGCAGAGACCAAGTCCAGGACCTTCTGAGAGACATGTGGACCAACATCTCCATGATGTTCCTTCCAGAGACCAGAGAGCAGTTCCTCACACACTCACAGGACATCACTCTGGATCCAAACACTGCAGCCTCATGGTTGATGTTGTCTGAAGGAAACAAGAAAGTGAAAAACATGGGAAAACGTCAGCCTCGTCCTCATCATCCAGACAGATTCCAAAGTTATCGTCAAGTCTTGAGTCAAGAGTCTCTGACTGGACGTTGTTACTGGGAGGTGAAGAGAACAGGAACTGTTGGAGTATCAGTTTCATACAAGAACATCAGCAGATCAGGAAATGAAAGTTTATTTGGATTGAATGACAAATCTTGGAGTTTATGGTGTAACAACTCTGGTTGTTCATTTATACACAACAACATCACAACTGAAGTCTCCAGTGTCAGACCCTCCACAGTGGGGGTGTACCTGGATCACTCTGCAGGTCTTCTGTCCTTCTACAGCGTCTCTGAGACCATGACTCTCCTCCACAGAGTCCAGACCAGCTTCACTCAACCTCTACATGCTGGAGTCAGGGTTCCATCCTCGTGTGAGTTTGTGAAGCTGAAGTAGACGACAGTGAGATTGTGAGTCTCCAGGAGTGACATCATCACATGAAGCTTCAATGTTTGGATGAACGTCTCTGAGAACGTTTGTCGTTTGTGCCGCAGTGAAGACACAGTGACGTCATGTGACTGGATTAGAACCTCTGTGATTGGATTGTTCCTGATGATGACGAGTCTTCTTTAAATCTTCTTTAATAAACAACTTCATGATCCGGTGATGATGGCAGCAGTCGTTACTCAAGTACTCCACAGTACTACAAATATATCCTGGTTACTACAGTATCTCATTGGATGTTATGGTTGCCTCTGTATCGTGATACGTATCATCAGATTCTTGACAATACACACACTTACACAGCCAGTCGTCCACGAGGAGTCAGAAAGAAGAAGAATTGATGTACATTTGGTTTGGATTCAATATTACAGTCTGAAAGGAATTTGATTTTGTGAAAAAAAGATTTTCTCCAAAGAAGTAAAGATGAAAATGAGTTCAACACAAACTATATCTTGTATCAGAGAAACCAGATCCTTGGATTCAGTGTTATGTTGAGTTATGCTGTATTTTAAAAATGTACATATAGAAACATTGATTTTTATTCACTCAAATCTCGTCTTAAAACACACTTTTATTCTCTTTTAACACAGCATGAGACTCTGAGCTGTTTTTAGTGCTTTTGACTTGTTTTATTTGACATTGTTTTTATTTTTGTGTGTTTTAACTGCTTTCTTAGTACTTTCATGTCATTGTACAACACTTTGTATCGACTGTTGTAGTTTTTAAAGTGTTTAATCAATAAACTTGATTGATTGATTATTTGTTCTTATTGAAATGTTAATCTATATCAATTAATTATCTTTTTGAATAATGTATTTTAAATATATAAATATATAGATTATATATATATTTGACACATTGAGTTCAATATTTTAATTCCAATAATTCAAAAACACATTTTCTAAATGCAATATTCTTTGGTTTATTCAATATAACATCGAAATCTTTATATTTACTTTCTTACACCTTCGTTCTAAGATCACAATCGAAACTACTTTTATTGTTGTAAACACAACCGTGGATATTATGTGGTGACAACACAAAATTACATGTTAATAATGAATAAATTAATTAATACAAATAACACAAAATTAGTGCAACAGTCCATACTTTCCATTTTGAACATTTTCTGCACTTTATACATAATTACATTTTTATTTATGTTTAACGTTGTTTTTTTTTTACTGTTGGTGGAACAATTCACTAGCAATTGAAATAATAATAATTCTGGTTCTGATGTATAAACATGTTTTTGTATAGAATATAAGTCTTAATTAAGAAGATAAATATATTAGATTATTTTGTCTATTATATATGCTGTGTTTATACAAAATGTACCTTTCAATGTAAAACATATTTACATCAAATCTTAAAAAAAACAAGATTTACAGTGTGTCTGTGTGTGTGTATGTGTGTGTGTGTGTGTGTGTGTGTGTGTGTGTGTGTGTGTGTGTGTGTGTGTGTGTGTGTTTGTGTGTGTGTTTGTGTGTGTTTGTGTGTATATGTGTGTGGCAGTTTTCTGCAACTCTCTCCCACTGAAGGTCGTTGTGCTTCGCACGCCACTGGAGAATGTAGGGGGGAGCCAAGACAGTGAGGGCAGAGACGGCGCGCCACTGCCCTCACTACAATCTATTCTCTTGCGCAGGCCTGCTCCAAATACCCTTTATTGGGCATGCCTGCTTCAGAGAATTCCTGAATCCCCGACCGGCATCAGTGAAAGACTGATGACCTGGCGGATTCCACTCACCAACAACCGTCATGCCACTCTCATCAGTGCATACGCCCCAACACTGGATGCTGACCCTGAGTGCAAGGAATTCTTCTATGCCTCCCTGCACTCCGCCATAAATAAAACACCCTCTACCGACAAGCACAATCTCCTTGGGGATTTTAACGCGAGAGTGGGCTCTGACGGTGTGCTTTGGAAGGATGTGCTTGGGCAGCATGGTGTTGGTAAGCTCAGTGAGAATGGTCTTCGCCTCCTCACTCTCTGCTCTCTGCTGGTGGTCCAAAAAAGCGCTTCAAGGATCATCTCAAAACCCTCCTGAAGCAGTGTAACATTTCACCTACAGCACTAGAGTCCCTGGCTGCTGATCGCCATACTTGGAGTTCTTCCTGCCACCAGGGAACTGCTCACCTCTAGGAGCAAGCCACAGCATGGTGTTGGTAAGCTCAGTGAGAATGGTCTTCGCCTCCTCACTCTCTGCTCTGAATATCGGCTGGTCATCACCAACACCTTGTTCCAAATGAAGAACAAATTCAAGACCTCCTGGCAGCACCCCCGCTCTAAACACTGGCACCTCCTTGATTATATCATCGTCCGCCAAGCTGACAGGAAGGAGGTGCGAGTCACCAGAGCCATGCGTGGAGCTGACTGTTGGACTGACCACCTCTTGATCAGAACCAAACTCACCCTGGAACTCCGTCGTCCACTGAGGAAAACACCACCCTGCAAGAAGCTCAATTGCGATGCACTGAAGTCTCCGCACTCAGTCAACCAGCTCAGGGAACAATCCAATCTCCCTGAAACACCAGCCGTTCCTGACATCAGCTCTACCTGGAGCACTCTACGCACTGCTATCTACCAGGCGGCAGTAGAGTCTGTAGGGTACACCAGACGGCGACACCAAGACTGGTTTGATAATAGAGCACCAGGTATCCACAACCTACTTCAGGCAAAACACAAGGCCCTTGCAGCTCACCTTTCCAACCCCAAATCCACCTCGCTGAAGGCCCACTTCACCAACATTCGGGCTGAAACCCATCGCACTCTCAGAGCCATGGAGAATGACTGCTGGACAAAGAAAGCACATGAGATACAGCATCACACGGACACCAACAACTCCCACGCTTTCTATGACGCCATCAAGGTCATCTATGGCCCACAGAGGAAAAACATATCTCCGGTCAGATCAGAAGATGGTACCATCCTGTACAAGGACAAACAACAGATCCTGGACAGATGGGCTGAGCACTTCAACACCCTGCTGAACACCTCATATCCAACCAGGATGGACACACTTGCTGACCTCCCATGCCTCCCAAACGTCACAGATCTGGATTCCTCCCCCAGCTTTGCTGAAGTACGAAAAGCCATCTCTGGCCTGAAGAACAATAAGAGCCCGGGGCTTGATGGAATCCCGGCAGAAATACTGAAGCATGGCGGATACCTCCTCACCCCCAGATTACACCAACTGATCAGTACCATCTGGTCATCTGAAGTCATCCCGCAAGATTGGAAGGATGCCAACATCATCACAATCTTTAAGCGCAAAGGTGACAAAGCAGACTGCGGTAATAGCAGGGCCATTTCCCCCTTATAGGTTGCCGGAAAGGTGCTAGCACGGGTGATGCTCCTTCGACTAGCATCTCATGCTACTGATAACATCCTGCCCGAATCCCAGTGCGGTTTTAGGCAACAGCGCAGCACCACTGACATGATCTTTGTTTCTATACAGGTACAGGAAAAATGCAGAGAACACTGCAAGGACCTGTTCCTAGCTTTCATTGATCTGTCCAAGGCCTTCGACACAGTAAACCGGGAACTGCTGTGGGATGTGCTGGGGAAGCTGGGGGTTCCACCAAAGTTCAGGAACATCTTGCGGAAGTTCCATGATGGAATGCAAGCCTGTGTGAGTGTTGGTGGCCAGCAGTCTCCCTCCTTTAGTGTGGATGTGGGGGTCAAGCAAGGGTGTCTCCTATCCCCTACCATCTTCAACGTTTTCCTCTCCACCGTCACCATCCTCTCTCACAAACTCCTGGACCCATCAGATGGGGTACAGATACAGTACAGACTGGATGGCAACCTCTTCAATATTCGGCGCCTTCAAGCCTTCACCAAAACCACCAACCAACACATCTTAGAGCTACAGTATGCAGATGACTGTGCTCTCCTTGCCCACTCACCAGAATCCCTACAGCGTGCGTTAAACGTGGTCGCATCCATCTACAGCGCCATTGGTCTCCAAATCAACATCAGGAAAACACAGATAGTTGTCCAGGAGTTCACCCACCAAACACATGTAAGTAAGTAAGTAAGTAAGTAATATTTATTTATATAGCGCTTTTCGAGACCAGGGTCACAAAGCGCTTAGACAATCAAAACAATACTCAAAAAAGTACATACTTTAAAGATCAAGATAATACTGAGAACAACACAGGGGTTCGAGAAATTCAAGGAAAAGCCTGAACAAATAGAAACTTCTTAAGGTGTTTCTTAAAGGAGTCAGTAGACTCCATCAAGCGCAAAGAGAGAGGAAGAGCGTTCCAAAGCTTAGGAGCAACAGCCTGAAAAGATTTCTCTCCTCTGGTCCTGAGCCGTGTGCGTGGAACCATAAGTAGATTCTGATCCACAGACCTCAGAGCCCGAGCTGGGGTGTAAGGCTGGATCAGATCAGTGATGTAAGGAGGAGCCTGACCATGAATAGCTCTGAAAGTAAGAACCAGAATTTTAAAGTTGATCCTGAAAGAAACTGGAAGCCAGTGAAGAGTTTTAAGGATCGCAGAAATGTGAGTTCTCCTACTTGAGCGGGTCAGAATTCTCGCTGCAGAGTTCTGAATCAACTGCAGACGAGACGATCCTTCTTATTAAGACATGAAAACAAACTGTTACAATAGTCCAGACGAGAAGAAACAAACGCATGGATTACAAGCTCCAGATCATGTTCCGACAACATTTTCCTAAGTTTAGAGATTTTTCTCAGTTGAAGGAAACAGTTTCTGGTCAGTTTTCTGCAGTGTCGAACAAGAGACATGTCTTTATCAAATACAACCAGGTTTCTCAGGCTCAGTTTGACAGACTGACCTAAGTCACCCAAGTACTGACTCAACCCTGGAATCTTATCATCAGGAGCAATCACCAGAGTTTCAGTTTTGTCCACATTTAGCTGTAAAGTGTTTTCACTCAGCCATTGTTTGATTTCTAGCAAACAATTGACTAAGCTGTTCAGCCTTTGGGGCTCAGTTGGGTCAAAAGAGCAGTAGAGCTGGATGTCATCAGCAAAAATGTGATAAGAAACATCTGGAAATCTCTGAATGATTTTACCAAGGGGAATCAAGTACAGCAAAAACAATAAAGGACCCAGAACAGAACCTTGAGGGACTCCACACAACAGATCTGCCGATTCAGACCTCATTTGATTGGCAGATACACTAAAACTGCGCCCAGAAAGGTAAGATGAGAACCATTCTAACACAGACCCAGACAGTCCCACTTCATCCCTTAGTCTTCTCAGCAGGATCTGGTGATCAACTGTGTCAAAGGCTGAGGACAGATCCAAGAGCACCAGAACAGTGAATTTACCCGAGTCAGCCGACATCATGATGTCACTGGACACTTTCAATAAAGCTGTCTCCGTAGAGTGATGTTTACGGAAGCCAGACTGAAACTTCTCATGGATGTCGCTCTGATCCAGGAACACCCTCGATGGTCATCCCCTTGCCATCGTCCCACACTTAACCTACCTAGGCAGCATTCTGTCCCCCTCCTGCAACATTGATGATGACATCCAGGTCCGAGTCGGTCTGGCCTCCGCTGCCTTTGGCAGGCTTAGCTCCAGGGTATTCCACAACAGGAACCTCACCAGCTCCACCAAAGCATCTGTGTACAAGGCGGTCGGCCTCTCTACACTGCTGTACGGGTCGGAAACCTGGACACCCTACCAGAGGCACATAAAAACACTAGAGGCCTTCCACATCCGCTGCCTTCAAAGGATCCTGGGTGTGTCCTGGGAAGACAGGGTGCCATATGCTGATATCCTTGAATGGACCCACACACCTACCATCGCCGTGCTCCTTGCGGAGAAACACCTGCGCTGGGTTGGGCATGTGATCCGTATGCCTGCCCATCGCCTGCCCAGGCAAATCCTCTACGGCCAACTTCTGGATGGCCAGAGATCTGCTGGTGATCCAAAAAAGCGCTTCAAGGATCATCTCAAAACCCTCCTGAAGCAGTGCAACATTTCACCTATAGCACTAGAGTCCCTGGCTGCTGATCGCCATACTTGGAGTTCCTCCTGCCACCAGGGAACTGCTCACCTCTAGGAGCAAGCCACAGAGAGGAGGATACGGCGAAGTGCACTGAGGCATCAGCCTGCTACAGGGCCCACACCCTCCAGTGCCACGTACGTCTGTCCCTCCTGTGGCAAAACCTGTGGATCCCGCATCGGCCTGCACAGCCACATGGCTATGCACCGCCGCAACACACCCCAATAAATGTCCATTCATTCAATTTGGAGCAACGTCATCATCGTTATCGATGGACTGCCATAACGTAAATAACGTTTGTGTGTGTTTGTGTGTATATGTGTGTGTGTGTGTCTGTGTCTGTGTGTGTGTGTGTGTGTTTGTGTGTATACGTGTGTGTGTGTGTGTGTGTGTTTGTGTGTATATGTGTGTGTGTGTGTGTGTGAGTTTGTGTGTGTGAGTGTGTGTGTGTGTGAATATGTGTTTGTGTGTGTGTGTGTGAGTGTGTGTGTATGTGTGTGTGTTTGTGTGTGTGAGTGTGTGTATGTTTGTGTGTATACGTGTGTGTTTGTGTGTGTGTGTCTGTGTGTATGTGTGTGTGTGTGTGTATAGGAGTGTGAGTGTGTGTGTTTGTGTGTATACGTGTGTGTGTGTGTATATGAGTGTGTGTGTGGGGGTGTGTGTGTGTTTGTGTGTGTGTGAGTGTGTTTGTGTGTGTGTTTGTGTGTGTGTATATGTGTGTGTGTGTGTGAGCGTGTGTTTGTGTGTATACGTGTGTGTTTGTGTGTATACGTGTGTGTGTCTTTGTGTGTGTCTGTGTGTGTGTGTGTGTGTGTGTGTGTGTGTGTTAGAATCAAGGTGTGTTTGTCCTGAACAACAGTTGGTTTCCAGGAAGTTTGATAATATGTGGATCAACAGGTTGGATCAGATCGTGGCAGAGACATGTGACTGAGACTATAAAAGAGTTCACCTGTGAAGGAGTGTTTCAGTCGCAGAGACATGGAGACTAGAGTTGATTTGTTGTCTTGTTCCATCTGTCTGGATCTACTGAAGGATCCAGTCGCTCTTCACTGTGGACACAACTACTGTAAGACCTGTGTTGAAGGTCACTGGCAGGACAAGAACATCTACGAGTGTCCTCAGTGCAGATGGAGCTTCAGCGAGAGACCTGTCCTCCAGAAGAACACTGTGTTAGCAGAGTTAGTGGAGGAGCTGAAGAAGACTGGAGCAGCTGAGGACCTCTGCTCTGGTGGACCTGAAGATGTGACCTGTGACGCCTGCACTGGGAGGAAGATGAAAGCCCTCAAGTCCTGTCTGGTGTGTCTGGTCTCCTACTGTCAGGAACATCTTCAGCCTCATCGAGAAGCTCTGGCCTTCAGGAGACACAAACTGGTCCAGCCGTCCAAGCAGCTCCAGGAGATGATCTGCTCTGAACACGAAGAGGAGAAGAAGATGTTCTGTCGTTCTGATCAGCAGCTCATCTGTCTTGTCTGTGCTGTGGACCAACACAAAGATCATGACATCGTCTCGACCACAGCAGAGAGGAGGGAGAGAGAGAAAGACCTGGATCAGAGTCAAGGAAGGATCCAGCAGAAGATCCAGAAGAGAGAGAAGGAAGTGAAGCTGCTCCAGCAGGAGCAGAAGAACATCAGAGTCTCTGCTGAGGAAGCAGTGAAGGACAGTCAGGAGACCCTTGTCCAGATGATCCAGATGATCCAGAGAAGAATGCCTGACGTGGAGCAGAAGATCAGATCTCTGCAGGAGACTGAAGACGCTCGAGTCCGAGGACTTCAGGAGCAGCTGGAGCAGGAGATCTCTGAGCTGAAGAAGAAAGAGGCTGAGCTGCAGCAGCTGTCACTCACCGACAGTCACACCATCTTCCTGCAGAACTGGACCTCACTCTCAGAGGTCAGTGAAGACACGACCTCACTCTCAGAGGTCAGTGAAGACACGATCTCACTCTCAGAGGTCAGTGAAGACACGACCTCACTCTCAGAGGTCAGTGAAGACACGACCTCCTCCACGACCCTTGAGCAAACTCACCGTCGCTTCGAGGAAGTAACAGCAGCCGTGTCAGCCTGCAGAGACCAAGTCCAGGACCTTCTGAGGGACATGTGGACCGACATCTCCATGATGTTCCATCCAGAGACCAGAGAGCAGTTCCTCACACACTCACAGGACATCACTCTGGATCCAAACACTGCAAACTCATGGTTGATGTTGTCTGAAGGAAACAAGAAAGTGACAAACATGAGAAAACCTCAGCCTCGTCCTGATCATCCAGACAGATTCAAAAATTTTCTTCAGGTCTTGAGTCAAGAGTCTCTGACTGGACGTTGTTACTGGGAGGTGAAGAGAACAGAAGGACGTGTTGGAGTATCAGTTTCATACAAGAACATCAGCAGATCAGGAGGAGAAAGTTTATTTGGATTGAATGACAAATCTTGGAGTTTATATTGTATCGACTCTGGTTGTTTATTTATACACAACAACATCACAACTGAAGTCTCCAGTGTCAGACCCTCCACAGTGGGGGTGTACCTGGATCACTCTGCAGGTCTTCTGTCCTTCTACAGCGTCTCTGAGACCATGACTCTCCTCCACAGAGTCCAGACCAGCTTCACTCAACCTCTTCATGCTGGAGTCATGGTTTCATCCTCGTGTGAGTTTGTGAAGCTGAAGTAGACGACAGTGAGATTGTGAGTCTCCAGGAGTGACATCATCACATGAAGCTTCAATGTTTGGATGAACGTCTCTGAGAACGTTTGTCGTTTGTGCCGCAGTGAAGACACAGTGACGTCATGTGACTGGATTAGAACCTCTGTGATTGGATTGTTCCTGATGATGACGAGTCTTCTTTAAATCTTCTTTAATAAACACCTTCATGATCCGGTGATGATGGCAGCAGTCGTTACTCAAGTACTCCACAGTACTACAAATATATCCTGGTTACTACAGTATCTCATTGGATGTTATGGTTGCCTCTGTATCGTGATACGTATCATCAGATTCTTGACAATACACACACTTACACAGCCAGTCGTCCACGAGGAGTCAGAAAGAAGAAGAATTGATGTACATTTGGTTTGGATTCAATATTACAGTCTGAAAGGAATTTGATTTTGTGAAGAAAAGATTTTCTCCAAAGAAGTAAAGATGAAAATGAGTTCAACACAAACTATATCTTGTATCAGAGAAACCAGATCCTTGGATTCAGTGTTATGTTGAGTTATGCTGTATTTTAAAAATGTACATATAGAAACATTGATTTTTATTCACTTAAATCTCGTCTTAAAACACACTTTTATTCTCTTTTAACACAGCATGAGACTCTGAGCTGTTTTTAGTGCTTTTGACTTGTTTTATTTGATATTGTTTTGTTTTTGTGTTTTAACTGCTTTCTTAGTACTTTCATGTCATTGTACAACACTTTGTATCGACTGTTGTTGTTTTTAAAGTGTTTTATCAATAAACTTGATTGATTAATTATTTGTTCTTATTGAAATGTTAATCTAAATCAATGAATTATCCTTTTGAATCATTTATTTTAAATATATAAATATATAGATTATATATATATTTGACACATTGAGTTCAATATTCTAATTCCAATAATTCAAAAACACATTTTCTAAATGCAATATTCTTTGGTTTATTCAATATAACATCGACATCTTTATATTTACTTTCTTACACCTTCGTTCTAAGATCACAATCAAAACTACTTTTATTGTTGTAAACACAACCGTGGATATTATGTGATGACAACACAAAATTACATGTTAATAATGAATTAATTAATACAAATAACATAAAATTACATGTTAATAATGATTAAATTAATTAATACAAATAACACAAAATTAGTGCAACAGTCCATACTTTCCATTTTGCACATTTTCTGCAATTTATACATAATTAAATTTTTATTTATGATTAATGTTTTTTTTTTTTACTGTTGGTGGAACAATTCACTAGCAATTGAAATAATAATAATTCTGGTTCTGATGTATAAACATGTTTTTGTATAGAATATAAGTCTTAATTAAGAAGATAAATATATTAGATTATTTGTCCATTATATATACTGTGTTTATACAAAATGTACCTTTCAATTTAAAACATATTTAATTCAAGTCTTAAAAAAA
>NC_141822.1:4480582-4490582 GCF_982586985.1 Callionymus lyra | reverse complement strand
AACAGGACTTTTATGCTGTTATTTGCCTTTAAACTATTTTAATTTGATGTTAATATTATTTTAAAGGTGCCAGGTTTTGAGAAAATTAACTGATAAAAGTGAAAAAGTAAATTGAATGAAGCAATAATTATGTTTTCAGCGGAACTGCATTCAAATAGTTTGAATCATGTGAGTTCGCAACAGTTTCCTTTTTTTCTTCCTGTCTTCCTTCTTTCTGTTCCTCAGTCTCTACATTTTTCTCACTGATGTCTCTTCTCTTTTCAAGCATTTTCTCCAGAAAACAAGGTCAATAATCTCCTTTTTAATCTCCTTCTCTGATCACATCAGCGACTGCTTCAATAATGATGTATTTGACACGAGAACACAGTGTTTCTAAATGTCTCTCATCTTTCTGACATTTCTACACTTGTAAATGCAAGGATTTTGAATGCTTTTATTTTGTTACGGTTCTGTTATTTTGAAAACCTTTAACCGGAAGTGGTTCTTTAATGTTTGTAACATCTTTACCTTTAATGTTGTTTATTCTCTTCAAAATCAACTTCTGCTGCGTCAGTAAACATCAATAAAAAGTCCGCTAAGTGCGTTAAATTGTTGTCACACACTACGGTGCAGAGGTATGGAAGTAAATAATGCATCAGAATAATGAATTTGTTATATTTTCATTTCAATTATACAATATTTGTTATATTTTAATTTCAATTATTCAATATTTGTTATATTTTAATTTCAATTATTCAATATTTTTTAATTCGTAGCATTTTAAGTTCAATATAAAAATATGAATAATTTTAAATTCAGTATGAAAAATACGAAGCCTTTTAAATTCAATATAAATAAATACGAAGCCTTTTTAATTCAATTAAATTCTATTTTAATTCAATTTGATTTAAAGTGTCTTATCATAACAAAGTTATCTCAAGACACTATACAGTTGAAGTAAGGAAGTATCTGTGAAGGAAAAACAGATCCCAGCAATTCAATATAAATAAATACTAAGCCTTTTTAATTCAATATAAATAAATACGAAACCTTTAATTTAATATAAAAAATACGAAGCCTTTTTAATTCAATATAAAAAAAATACGAAGCCTTTTAAATTCAATATAAATAAATACGAAGCATTTTTAATTCAATATAAATAAATACGAAGCCTTTTAAATCCAATATAAATAAATACGAAGCCTTTTAAATTCAATATAAATAAATACAAAACCTTTAAATTCAATATAAATAAATACAAACCCTTTTAAATTCAATATAAATAAATACGAAGCATTTTAAATTCAATATAAATAAATACGAAGCCTTTTTAATTCAATATAAAAAAATACGAAGCCTTTTAAATTCAATATAAATAAATACGAAACCTTTAAATTCAATATAAATAAATACAAACCCTTTTAAATTCAATATAAATAAATACAAACCCTTTTAAATTCAATTAAATTCTATTTTAATTCAATTTGATTTAAAGTGTCTTATCATAACAAAGTTATCTCAAGACATTATACAGTTGAAGTAAGGAAGTATCTGTGAAGGAAAAACAGATCCCAGCAATTCAATATAAATAAATACTAAGCCTTTTTAATTCAATATAAATAAATACGAAACCTTTAATTTAATATAAATAAATACGAAGCCTTTTTAATTCAATATAAAAAATACTAAGCCTTTTAAATTCAATATAAAAAGAAATACGAAGCCTTTTAAATTCAATATAAATAAATACGAAGCCTTTTAAATTCAATATAAATAAATACGAAGCATTTTAAATTCAATATAAATAAATACGAAGCATTTTTAATTCAATATAAAAAAATACGAAGCCTTTTAAATTCAATATAAATAAATACGAAACCTTTAAATTCAATATAAATAAATACAAACCCTTTTAAATTCAATATAAATAAATACGAAGCCTTTTAAATTCAATATAAATAAATACGAAGCATTTTTAATTCAATATAAAAAAAATACGAAGCCTTTTAAATTCAATATAACATTTTTTGAAGCCTTTTTAATTCAATATTAAAAAATACGAAGCCTTTTAAATTCAATATAAATAAATACGAAACCTTTAAATTCAATATAAATAAATACGAAGCCTTTTAAATTCAATATAAATAAATACAAAGCATTTTAAATTCAATATAAATAAATACGAAGCCTTTTAAATTCAATATAAATAAATACGAAACCTTTAAATTCAATATAAATAAATACAAACCCTTTTAAATTCAATATAAATAAATACGAAGCCTTTTTAATTCAATATAAATAAATACAAACCCTTTTAAATTCAATATAAATAAATACGAAGCATTTTTAATTCAATATAAAAAAAAATACGAAGCCTTTTAAATTCAATATAACATTTTTTGAAGCCTTTTTAATTCAATATAACATTTTTTGAAGCCTTTAAATTCAATATAAATAAATACAAAACCTTTAAATTCAATATAAACAAATACAAACCCTTTTAAATTCAATATAAATAAAAACAAACCCTTTTAAATTCAATATAAATAAATACGAAGCCTTTTTAATTCAATATAACATTTTTTGAAGCCTTTTTAATTCAATATAACATTTTTTGAAGCCTTTAAATTCAATATAAATAAATACAAAACCTTTAAATTCAATATAAACAAATACAAACCCTTTTAAATTCAATATAAATAAAAACAAACCCTTTTAAATTCAATATAAATAAATACGAAGCATTTTTAATTCAATATAAATAAAAACAAACCCTTTTAAATTCAATATAAATAAATACGAAGCATTTTTAATTCAATATAAACAATTACGAAGCCTTTCAAATTCAATATAACATTTTTGAAGCATTTTTAATTCAATATAAAAAAAATATGAAGCCTTTAAATTCAATATAAATAAATACAAACCCTTTTAAATTCAATATAAATAAACACGAAGCATTTTTAATTCAATATAAAAAATACGAAGCCTTTTAAATTCAATATAAATAAATACGAAGCCTTTTAAATTCAATATAAATAAATACAAAACCTTTTAAATTCAATATAAATAAATACGAAGCATTTTTAATTCAATATAAATAGAAACAAACCCTTTTAAATTCAATATAAATAAATACGAAGCATTTTTATTTCAATATAAACAATTACGAAGCCTTTCAAATTCAATATAACATTTTTGAAGCATTTTTAATTCAATATAAAAAAATATGAAGCCTTTAAATTCAATATAAATAAATACAAACCCTTTTAAATTCAATATAAATAAACACAAAGCATTTTTAATTCAATATAAAAAATACGAAGCTTTTTTAATTCAATATAAAAAATACGAAGCATTTTAAATTCAATATAAATAAATACGAATCCTTTTAAATTCAATATAAATAAATACAAACCCTTTTAAATTCAATATAAATAAATACGAAGCATTTTTAATTCAATATAAATAAAAACAAACCCTTTTAAATTCAATATAAATAAATACGAAGCATTTTTAATTCAATATAAACAATTACGAAGCCTTTCAAATTCAATATAACATTTTTGAAGCATTTTTAATTCAATAAAAAAAAAATATGAAGCCTTTAAATTCAATATAAATAAATACAAACCCTTTTAAATTCAATATAAATAAACACGAAGCATTTTTAATTCAATATAAAAAATACGAAGCCTTTTTAATTCAATATAAAAATACGAAGCATTTTAAATTCAATATAAATAAATACGAAGCATTTTAAATTCAATATAAATGAATACAAACCCTTTTAAATTCAATATAAATAAATACGAATCCTTTTAAATTCAATATAAATAAATACAAACCCTTTTAAATTCAATATAAATAAATACGAATCCTTTTAAATTCAATAAAACATTTTTTGAAACATTTTAAATTCAATATAAAAAAAATACGAAGCCTTTTAAATTCATGATAACAGATCCACCAGACAAAAGCAAACGAGCACCGAGTCAGTGGATCATAAGCGATCAGGTGACGTCATCACTGCTGCATCCCTTTAGATATTTTCATGACAAAGTATCAACTTTATTTTGATTTGCAGTTCAAACGTGTTCAACTTCATCTCACGATCAACCAGTAGATTCCGACGTCAAAGGATTGAAACACGAACGACGTTCGCTCTGAGGCTCTGATCCTTCACTAGAATATACTTTGTTGTCTTTTGGAGTCGCGGGTTCGAAACCTGCTCTCGAACTTCGGTCAAGCGATGGCATGTTTTAGAATCTTATCTGCTGAGACTCTCTTTATAACGTTTGTTCTGTGAAAAAAATGCAATTTATTTTTAAATAAATCCCAACGATTTCCCTTTTCGTGATCAGATGAAAAATGCAATGAAACATCGATTGAGACTGAATTAACTTTTTTATAATTTTTATTTTAAAATCTGTTTTGACATCACCCTGTTGTGAAGGAGTGTAAATGTTTATATTTGACATACATCAACACGTGGTTGTTTATACGTGGATAGACTAAACTAACCTTTTAACCCTTGTGTTATCTCAGGGTCAAGGTGAACCAGGTTTTTGGGCCTGTGGGTCACTATGACCCTGAGATAACACAAGGGTTAAATATCTTCTACGTTTTAAATACAACGTTTATCAAATAAAAACACAATTAAATAAGAGAATTACAAAGTAATAATGACACTATGTCATCGAAAAAGTCACTCTGGCGTCTCCAGACCTGACGAGTCGATCGCTCTCCTTCACGACACATTTTCATTCCAACATCTTCGCGAGCATCTCTGAGTCGGCGTTGGATCTCGTTCAATCTTCATTGTCTGGTTCTCGCGTTGTTCCATCTGCAGCCGCACTGGAGGCCATCTTGCCGCGCTGACGCCGTACAACCCGGTGTTTACTGTTGCGAGGAAGAAGCAGCTTTGTGGAATTAATCACTCGCTCCACAGATGGACTCGCCACACTTTCTTCTTGTTAATGTGCAACTTTTTCTCTTTTTGCAAATAACTTTTTCACCGCGTCTCTTTTCCTCTGTTGCTTTAATTACGTATGCTGGTGCGTGAAGAAGCTCAGGCTGCCGAGGCAGGAGCCCGCGGGACCCATTGAAAACCCACTGTCACTGATGGAGGAACGATGAGGCGCCGTCAGAACCGTCAGAACCGACAGAACCGTCAGAACCGTCAGAACCGTCAGAGCCGACAGAACCGACAGAATCGTCAGAACCGACAGAACCGTCAGAACCGTCAGAACCGTCAGAACCGACAGAGCCGACAGAACCGGCAGAATCGTCAGAACCGACAGAACCGTCAGAACCGTCAGAACCGTCAGAACCGACAGAACAGTCAGAACCGTCAGAACCGTCAGAGCCGACAGAACCGACAGAATCGTCAGAACCGACAGAACCGTCAGAACCGTCAGAACCGTCAGAACCGACAGAATTGACAGAACCGTCAGAGCCGACAGAACCGACAGAACCGACAGAATCGTCAGAACCGACAGAACAGTCAGAACCGTCAGAGCCGACAGAACCGACAGAATCGTCAGAACCGACAGAACCGTCAGAACCGTCAGAACCGTCAGAACCGACAGAATTGACAGAACCGTCAGAGCCGACAGAACCGACAGAATCGTCAGAACCGACAGAACAGTCAGAACCATCAGAACCGTCAGAACCGTCAGAACCGTCAGAACCGACAGAGCCGACAGAACCGTCAGAGCCGACATAACCGACAGAATCGTCAGAACCGACAGAACAGTCAGAACCGTCAGAACCGTCAGAGCCGTCAGAGCCGACAGAACCGACAGAATCGTCAGAACCGACAGAATCGTCAGAATCGTCAGAACCGACAGAACCGTCAGAACCGTCAGAACCGTCAGAACCGACCGGAACGACTGAACCGTCAGAACCGTCAGAACCGACAGAACCGACAGAACAGTCAGAACAGTCAGAACCGACAGAACCGACAGAACCGACAGAACCGTCAGAACCGACAGAACAGTCAGAACCATCAGAACCGTCAGAACCGTCAGAACCGACAGAACCGACAGAACCGTCAGAGCCGACAGAACCGACAGAACCGACAGAACAGTCAGAACCGTCAGAACCGTCAGAGCCGACAGAACCGACAGAATCGTCAGAACCGACAGAACAGTCAGAACCGACAGAACAGTCAGAACCGTCAGAACTGTCAGAACAGTCAGAACCGACAGAACAGTCAGAACCGACAGAACAGTCAGAACCGACAGAACCGTCAGAACCGTCAGAACCGACAGAACAGTCAGAACCGACAGAATCGTCAGAATCGTCAGAACCATCAGAACCTTCAGAACCGTCAGAACCGACCGGAACGACTGAACCGTCAGAACCGTCAGAACCGTCAGAACCGACAGAATCGACAGAACAGTCAGAACAGTCAGAACCGACAGAACCGACAGAACCGTCAGAACCGTCAGAACCGTCAGAACCGTCAGAACCGACAGAACAGTCAGAACCGACAGAATCGTCAGAATCGTCAGAACCATCAGAACCGACAGAACCGTCAGAACCGTCAGAACCGACAGAATAGTCAGAACCGACAGAACCGACAGAACCGACAGAACAGTCAGAATCGACAGAACCGACAGAACAGTCAGAATCGACAGAACCGACAGAACAGTCAGAATCGACAGAACCGACAGAACCGACAGAACCGACAGAACAGTCAGAATCGACAGAACCGACAGAACAGTCAGAACCGACAGAACCGTCATAGCCGACAGAACCGACAGAATCGTCAGAACCGACAGAACCGTCGGCTCATGTTTTAGACACGGAGCAGATTCACAACCAGGAAATCACAGAAAAATGACCTCAAAAGGTTCATTTAAAAAAAAAAAAAAGTGTTTTATCAGCAGATTGAACAGATCGACAATAATGAATGAAACGTTCAAGGTCGACAAAAGAAAGAAAGCCTTTAAAACCTTACTTCAAAAACTTTAAATCATATTTGTTTTTTTGTTTTTTTAAATTGAAGCATCATTTATAATAAAAAGAAATATTGAGAGACAAATGTATTTCCAACGATACAACTTCAAACAAAAGCAGTTTTAACGTATTTTATTTCTGTGAAATATGATTTTATTTCTAATAAATATTGTATTATTAATATATATATACCCTGTATATATTTATAACAAACTCCTTCTTTTTTGGGGATTTTGGCAATTTTTGAATTTATATTTTTATCATAACATCATTTATTTTATTATTGTGAAATAATCTTTCAATTTCTGAATTTGAATTTGAATTTTCATTGAAATTACCTTCTTTTTTTTTAGCTTTTTTTTAAATTAAAGCAACATTTTTAATTTAAAAAATATTGAGAGACAAATGTATTTCCGACGATACAACTTCAACCAAAAAGCAGTTTCAAGGTATTTTATTTCTGTGGAATATTATTTTATTTGTATTAAATATTGTATTATTATTATGTATATATTTTGATAACAAACTTTTTTTTTTTTCTTTAGATTGTTGCAATTTTTGAATTTATATTTGTATTATAACATCATTTATTTTATTTTTGGGTGAAATAATCTTTCAATCTTTTCATTTAAATTTAAATTTTCATTGAAATAAAAATTGTAATAAATGTTATTATTATTATTAAAGCACTATTATTAATTTAAAAAATATTTAGAGACAAAATCAACCAAAAGGCTTTTTCAACCTTTTATTTTTACTAAAACATGTATTATTTTAGTTTTATTTTATTTTTATTTTTGATAACAAACTTTATTTTAGTTTTTTGGATTGTGGCAATTTTTTAATTTTTATTTTTACTATAACATAATTTATTTTTATTTTGGTGAAATAATCTTTCAATTTTTGAATCTTTCTTTTTATTTTCATTGAAATAACTTTTTATTTTTTTATAATTTTGTTGTCACTTCTCTTTTGTTTTCTTCATTTATTGTTGTTTGTATTTTACAACATTCAAGTAGCTCGTGCTCTGTTGGTTTTGTCTGGTCACACGTTTATACATTTATATTGAATTTAAAATACTACGAATTAAAACATGTTGAATTTACAAAGTTTATTTTTTAATTATTCGAACTCCATTATCAAAATCTTTGTGTACATTTTTTTTAAAATTTGGAATATATTCTTTTATTAAAATTCTATTTCATTATTAAAAAAAAGAAAGAATTTAACCTTTCAATAGATAAATAATTATATTTAATTATTAAAAAATATGATTATTTTAATATGTATTAATATAATAGATGGCAATTATAATCAATATTCAGAAGGCACTGATATCTGATATATATACTGATATATACTGATATATGGTTGGATGCATCAGGGACAACAGCGAAGACGAGTACAGGAGTCAGATAAGTGACTTTGTGGACTGGAGTGAGAGGAACCACTTGCAGCTGAACACCTCAAAGACCAAGGAGCTGGTCTTGGACTTCAGGAGGTCCAGGACAAAGCCACGTCCAGTGTCCATCAGAGGCGACGAGGTGGAGATAGTGGACAACTATAAGTACCTCGGTGTGTGGATGGACAGTAAACTGGTCCTGCAACACAGACCATGTATATAAGAAGGTTCAGAGTAGACTGTACTTTCTGAGGTGGCTTCGATCATTTAACATCTGCAAGAAGCTCCTCTGCATGTTCTACCAGTCTGTGGTGGCCAGTGTTCTATGCTGTGGTGTGTTGGGGTGGAAATGTGTCCAAGAGGAGGTCAACAGGTTGATCAGGAGGGCTGGTTCTGTGGTTGGAATGAAGCTGGACTCACTGGTGACAGTTGCTGAGAGGAGATCATTGAACAAACTACTGTCCATCATGGATGATGATAGTCATCCTCTGAACACTGTCATCAGTGAGCAGAGAAGCAGAATGAGTGCACGAATGCTCCTACCCAGGTGCAACACTAATAGACTCAGGGACTCATTCATCCCTCGGGCTATTAAATTGTACAATTCTGAGTTCGGGGGCAGGAGTGGAGTGAAAGTATCTGGATGTTCTGTTCTATGTTAGTCTTTGTATCTTTGTCTTTGTTGTTTTTCTTTGACCTATGTTCTTTGTCTTTGTCTTTAGACTTAGATTGTGTCATCTTGTTCTTCTTCTTTATGTTCTTTTCTTATTTTATTTTATATGTATTATTTTTTATGTGTTATGAAAAATTGCTGGCTACTGGAAAAAAACAATTTATCAATGATCAATAAAGTTTTACCTTATACCTTATATTCTTCCATAGAAAGCCATCAAATAAAGTCAAATAGACGTAAAGTAAATGTCTATTTAAAAGGATGTAGCGACACAGGACAGGTTTGATGAGGCATGTTGGACTCGGACGTTCACCGGGAGAAGAAGAACAGAAGATCTTCACGGACGTGCTAAAGATGTGACGAGAGATGAAACAAAGTTACCGCTGGAAGATTTGATGAACCCTGATGACGAATGATGAGGTTTTAAGTGATTACACAACGACAACAAATAGACCATCATGCATCTGAAATCAACACCTCCGTATATATTTACACTCTGAGTCAAACGATGGCAATAAAGCCGAGCGTTTGAGAATATAAAGAGAACAAAACTCATTAAATTGCCGTAAAAAAACAGACATTTTATGAGGCGTACAGATGCGACAGTTAAGTTCCTCTTTAAAGCAAGTGTTATTCTCTGAATGCTGCTTAAATAAATAGGGGGAAGAGAACAATGGCGAGAAAACAAGAGGCCGAGACTGTAAAGTGAAATTGATCTCTATTGTATGTTGATTTTTTTTTATGGTCGTTTCTGCTTCTTCTTGTTCTTTTGGAAGCTTTTCGGTTAAGAAGTTCCTTGACTTCTGACATTACTGTGTTAAAACACTAACAAAACAAACATTACGGTTCAGTGATAAAACCTGTTTTATGTGTACAAAGTACAAAAACACATTTGAAAAAGTTAGTGGCGTCGTCGGCCTTGAAGTGTCCATCAAGTGTAGCAATGGACAACCATCTGACCACTAGAATTATATCAACAC
>NC_141822.1:4458082-4478082 GCF_982586985.1 Callionymus lyra | reverse complement strand
GAAGGTGAAGGTGAAGGTGAAGGTGAAGGTGAAGATGAAGATGAAGATGAAGATGAAGAAGATCCACCTGAAGGGAACTAACGATCGTTGTCACTCTGACCAGCCTCGGATCATAGATGAGCAGATGTCATGTGATGCTGGTCCATCATTGGAGCAGCAGGGCAGTGATGACTGCTTCACTCGTTCTTCAGAAGAAGAGAATTCTTCCTCCTGCCGGAGCTGCTTGACCTAATTGTGAATCTGCTCAGCAGACACTTATTAACGGCCTCATTTCCCTGTCGTGAAATCACAGCAGCGTCGCAGCGTTTAATGTTTTTCTCTTCTATAAATTTGCCAGCATGTGTCCTTCTCACTCCAGGGCTCAACCCATGATGCAGTTCTATAGCGACTCCTGCTGCGACTTCTTTCCCATCAGCCCTTGCTGTGACTGCCACAGGCCGGGGTGCGGCACATTGGGAGTCCATGGTGCAGAGGGTGCTCCAGGTCTTTTTCATGGACGGAATGAAAATCAGCAAAGTTGTGAAAAAGTTTGGAATAAAAGTGTAGCATTAGACACAGGAATGCATGGATTTTGACTTTACATCGTCTTCATCTCAGGATCGATACGACTTTGAGACATAATTCTATAAATCAAATCGAATTCTTACCTGACTTTAGAAGACTTTACAAACAAACTGTCCAAACTTTATCAAACAAAACATTTGGTGCTTTTAGAAATAGAACTTGAAATTTGTCTGACATGTAATGACATTTCTTCTTCACTTCCACTAACCCTAACCCCAACCTTAACCCTAACCCTAACCCTAACCCTAACCCTAACCCTAACCCTAACCCTAACCCTAACCCTAACCCTAACCCTAACCCTAACCCTAACCCTAACCCTAACCCTAACCCTAACCCTATCCCTAACCCTAACCCTAACTCTAACACTAACCCTAACCCTAACCCTAACCCTGACCCTATCCCTAACCCTAACCCTAACCCTAACCCTAGCCCTAACTCTAACCCTAACTCTAACTCTAACTCTAACCCTAACCCTAACCCTAACCCTAACACTAACCCCAACCCCAACCCTAACCCTAACCCTAACCCTAACTCTAACCCTAACCCTAACCCTATCCCTAACCCTAGCCCTAACTCTAACCCTAACTCTAACTCTAACCCTAACCCTAACCCCAACCCCAACCCTAACCCTAACCCTAACCCTAACCTTAACCCTAACCCCAACGCCTACGCCAACCCTAACCCTAGCCCTAACTCTAACCCTAACCTTAGCCCTAACTCTAACCCTAACCCTAAACCTAAAAAGTCTGAGCTTATCCTCAAGGAACTGCATATTGTTTCACTCACACATTGACTTGACTTTTTAAAACTTGATGTTGGGCAAGAGACACCGAACAAAACTTCTTTTTATAAACATTTTTTGTAGAAGAAAAGCTAGAAGAGTCGGAGTTGGATTAGTTCAGGTCGTCATGTGAGCAGAAAAGACGAGTAACAACATGCGTAGATAAGTTAGGAAGGACACGATTATTCGACGAGAGAAGAGATACTAAAGCATGAAAGAACATTCGAGGACATGAATGACAGTAACTACAGAGGATGATTGACAACATGGAGAAAGATGATGGATGTTCAGATGGTTGAAGTATTTTAATAAACACACACTTTTAATGTGGACTTTTACAGGCTATATGAAAACTAGTCGCGGCAAGAAATTTCACCATTTATTTTTCTAGTTCTGCCGAGTTGGTCTCTCATCAAACTTATTTAATCCAGAGACTAAAAGATAAAAGACCTAAATGTGACAAAACACATTTCTTAACTCAAATGATTGTTGAGATTTATTTTACTTACGTTCCTTAACAATTTCCTATTTTGACAGCTGGCGAGGGTCAGACTTTAAGTGTGACTTTAAGTCTATAATTACATCTATATTTTCATAATAAACTTTTGTCCTATTTGTCTA
This sequence comes from Callionymus lyra, assembly GCF_982586985.1. Lineage (NCBI taxonomy): Eukaryota > Metazoa > Chordata > Actinopteri > Syngnathiformes > Callionymidae > Callionymus > Callionymus lyra. Next base: position 4,476,116 of record NC_141822.1, on the reverse strand, counting down.
AAATCAGCAAAACCCCAGAAGATGATATTTTGTCTACGTCGCATATATTTTATCGGCAAAGATAACGGATATGTTGGATGCTTTTTCCTAATTTTCTTTGACTTTTGTGTTTTTCTCTATGTTGTCTTAGCCTTTAAGAATTTTTAACTTTGTATAGATTTTTAATTGTTTAATAGTTATCCCTAAGTTACAACCAATGACTCCATCCATCCATCCATCCATCCATCCATCCATCCATCCATCCATCCATCCATCCATCCATCCATCCATCCATCCATCCATCCATCCATCCATCCATCCATCCATCCATCCATCCAACCATCCATCCATTCTTCAAACCATCCATCCATCCATCCATCATCCATCCATTCATTCATCCATCCATCCATCCATCCATCCATCCATCCATCCATCCATCCATCCATCCATCCATCCATCCATCCATCCATCCATCCATCCATCCATCCATCCATCCATCCATCCATCCATCCATCCATCCATCCATCCATCCATCCATCCAATCATCCAATCATCCAATCATCCATCCATCCATCATCCATCCATCCATCCACCCATCCATCCATCATCCATCCATCCATCCATCCATCCATCCATCCATCCATCCATCCATCCATCCATCCATCCATCCATCCATCCATCCATCCATCCATCCAACCATCCATCCATCCATCCATCCATCCATCCATCCATCCATCCATCCATCCATCCATCCATCCATCCATCCATCCATCCATCCATCCATCCATCCAACCATCCATCCATCCATCCATCCATCCATCCATCCATCCATCCATCCATCCATCCATCTATAACACTAAAATAAACTGTTACAATAGTGTGAACGACACAAACACATGGACTACAAGATCCAGATCATGTTGTGACAACATTTTCCTAAATTTAGAGATTTTTCTCAGTTGAAGGAAACAGTGACGTGACGACATCAATCTTACAACGTTATAAATCAACATTGAAATCTTTCTCTCATTCTCTGAAACTCTGAAGCAGTCCAGTATTTTCTAAATAGTCAGATATTCCTAATCTTCGTGCGGAGGGAACAGTGTTTGCTGATGTGTGAAGCGTCCTCAGCCATGCCTGGCTTCCCTCCAACACTCCGTCCATAACTGTCGGCATTAGTCGGACACTTTCCTGCACTTGTGTGTTCTTATTTTAGGGTTGGAGGACTTTAACACGACGCATAATTGAATGCAAAGAGTCTTATTTGCCTCTTCTGCGCCGGTCCCGGGAGTCCGAGGGGAGGACTCGCTCGTCTCTCCAGCAGGCCCGGCTCGGAACATGCAGCGCATTTACATTTACAGCTTTTAATTGCCTCTTCCTCTTTTTTTTCTTTTTTTTTCTCTGCACCTCGAATACGGTGCCAGGATCCGTCTGTTGCTCCGGAATTGAAAATTCATGTTCTGTCCTGGTCGTCAATCATCCTGACGTTTCCAGCTGTTGAAGAGGCCGATCAATTTCATAAAGCAACTTTAATGCTGCTCGGGTTTTATTCATTTATTTATTAACACTGAATAAAATATGTTGTTTTGTTGACGCTTCTTCTTTTTTTAAAGCAATGAATTAAATCAAGCTGAGGATTGATGTTGAACTGTTGAATATTCAGGTGCAAAGCTTTGTCTGTTGCAGTGTGAGCGACTCTTGAACGAGGCGAACCTGAACGCATCTTTAAAAACGTTTTTTTAACGTTTAGTCTGATGAAACATTCAAATTAATTATTAACATATTAAATATTAAGAATAAAAAACAGTTTCTTCTTTTGTGGTAATAATTGCAACTTAATGTTGTCCTTTTTTTCTTCAGTTTTAAAAAATATAATATTTTCTAATTTTACGTAGATCTTCTTTGGAGGATTAATATCCTACAAAATATCGTAACATTTCAATGTAGAATTAAAGATATTAATAATTCAATAATAACATGTTAACGCTTCAGATATAACCATTACTTACTAACTTTCTAACTTACTTATTTGCTTACTTACTTACTTACTTACTTTCTTATTTACTTACTTACTTACTTTCTTATTTACTTACTTACTAACTTACTTATTTACTTACTTACTTACTTACTTACTTACTTACTTACTTACTTACTTACTTACTTACTTGTTTACTTATTTACTTACTTACTTATTTACTTATTTACTTATTTAATTACTTACTTATTTACATTCTTATTTACTTATTGACCTCCTTACTTATTGACTTACTTACTTACTTTCTTATTTACTTATTTACTTATTTACTTACTTACTTATTTACTTACTTATTTACTTACTTACTTATTGACTTACTTACTTACTTACTTATTTACATTCTTATTGACTTACTTACTTATTGACTTACTTACTTACCTACTTATTTACTTATTTACTTATTTACTTACTTACTTACTTACTTACTTACTTACTTACTTACTTACTTATTTACTTATTTAATTACTTACTTACTTATTTACTTATTTACTTACTTACTTACTTATTTACTTACTTATTTACTTACTTACTAACTAACTTACTAACTTACTTACTTACTTATTTACTTACTTATTTACTTACTTACTTACTTACTTATTTACTTATTTACTTACTTACTTAATTACTTACTTACTTATGTACTTACTTATTTACTTACTTACTAACTTACTTACTTACTTACTTACTTACTAGATTATTCACCCAAAATTCACTCATTTTCTACTCTCATGTCGATTAATGTTGGATTATATTCAGAGTAATCTGTTATTTTTAGAGTTGTAAACAAAAGTGTTTGTTCATTTGAATGTAGCGACTGCAGCTTCGTCTTCATCTTCGTCCTAAAAGACACTTAAAAACATCAAAATACCTCCAAACTGCTCGTCTGTAACGTCTCTCTTGGATTGAAGCAACAAGAAAAGGAATTTGTCAGAAAAATTGTGTATTTAACTTGTGTTTTTTTTATATACTGTATATATGGGTAAAAAAGAACCATAGAGTGTGTACATACACACCATATGTCACCCAAAGTTAAACAGCCATTCAGTCCTGATCCTCGATCCACTCCAGGATTTGCAGCCGTCCTCTCTCTCCTCCCTGTAATTAGCTTAATTGGTTCAGTCTCAACCAGGCACAGCGTTATGTATATATATAGATATAGATATATATCTATATATATCTATATATAGATAAATATATAGATAGATAGAGATATTTATCTTTATATATATGAAATTGCTAATGTCGCGTTTCTTCCATAGGTTTACAGTGTTTTAAGTGCGTAAATGCTGGAGAAATAAATCAATTTCTAAATATCTGTTTTTTTTCATCAACATCCTGTTTCAACTGTGTTGCTTCAGTGAAATAATACATTAAAAAACATAGATGAAGTATCTCTGTACTCGGTAAAAAAAATGTATTAAATTTAGAAAATAAGGAGTTATTGGAATTAGAAAGTCAAAAATGGATGTGAAAATCCTTTATTTTGATAATCTTCCTCTACCATTGTATGTGTATTTATGGAAGCGAGGGGAGGTCGTGGAAGCCTGGGTCACCTTGACCCAGAGATACCACAAGGCTTGGAAAAAGAAAATGAAAAAAACTGTGTTTTGGTTATAAAGATTTTTGGTGCATCCCTTTTGTCAACCGCAAAAGTTAATGTTAGTAAGTAAGTAATTTGTATTTATATAGCAATTTTCTAGACCAGGGTCACAAAGCGCTTAAACAAGCAAAACAAAATTCAATAAAGTTTATACTTTAAAGTTCAAGATAAAACTGATAACACAACAGGAGTTCCAGAAAATCAAGGAAAAGACTGAACAAATAAAAACGTCTTAAGATGTTTCTTGAAGGAGTCAGTAGATCATCAAACACAGATGTTTCTTGAAGGAGTCAGTAGATCATCAAACACAGATGTTTCTTGAAGGAGTCAGTAGATCATCAAACACACATGTTTCTTGAAGGAGTCAGTAGATCATCAAACACACATATTTCTTGAAGGAGTCAGTAGATCATCAAACACACATGTTTCTTGAAGGAGTCAGTAGATCATCAAACACAGATGTTTCTTGAAGGAGTCAGTAGATCATCAAACACACATGTTTCTTGAAGGAGTCAGTAGATCATCAAACTCAGATGTTTCTTGAAGGAGTCAGTAGATCATCAAACACAGATGTTTCTTGAAGGAGTCAGAAGATCATCAAACACAGATGTTTCTTGAAGGAGTCAGTAGATCATCAAACACAGATGTTTCTTGAAGGAGTCAGTAGATCATCAAACACACATGTTTCTTGAAGGAGTCAGTAGATCATCAAACACAGATGTTTCTTGAAGGAGTCAATAGATCATCAAACACAGATGTTTCTTGAAGGAGTCAGTAGATCATCAAACACAGAGATGTTTCTTGAAGGAGTCAGTAGATCATCAAACACAGATGTTTCTTGAAGGAGTCAGTAGATCATCAAACACAGAGATGTTTCTTGAAGGAGTCAGTAGATCATCAAACACAGATGTTTCTTGAAGGAGTCAGTAGATAATCAAACACATGTTTCTTGAAGGAGTCAGTAGATCATCAAACACACATGTTTCTTGAAGGAGTCAGTAGATCATCAAACACAGATGTTTCTTGAAGGAGTCAGTAGATCATCAAACACACATGTTTCTTGAAGGAGTCAGTAGATCATCAAACACAGGTGTTTCTTGAAGGAGTCAGTAGATCATCAAACACAGATGTTTCTTGAAGGAGTCAGTAGATCATCAAACACAGATGTTTCTTGAAGGAGTCAGTAGATCATCAAACACACATGTTTCTTGAAGGAGTCAGTAGATCATCAAACACACATGTTTCTTGAAGGAGTCAGTAGATCATCAAACACACATGTTTCTTGAAGGAGTCAGTAGATCATCAAACACAGATGTTTCTTGAAGGAGTCAGTAGATTATCAAACACAGATGTTTCTTGAAGGAGTCAGTAGATCATCAAACAGACATGTTTCTTGAAGGAGTCAGTAGATCATCAAACACACACGTTTCTTGAAGGAGTCAGTAGATCATCAAACACATATGTTTCTTGAAGGAGTCAGTAGATCATCAAACACAAATGTTTCTTGAAGGAGTCAGTAGATCATCAAACACAGATGTTTCTTGAAGGAGTCAGTAGATCATCAAACACAGATGTTTCTTGAAGGAGTCAGTAGATCATCAAACACACATGTTTCTTGAAGGAGTCAGTAGATCATCAAACACACATGTTTCTTGAAGGAGTCAGTAGATCATCAAACACAGATGTTTCTTGAAGGAGTCAGTAGATCATCAAACACAGATGTTTCTTGAAGGAGTCAGTAGATCATCAAACACAGATGTTTCTTGAAGGAGTCAGTAGATCATCAAACACACATGTTTCTTGAAGGAGTCAGTAGATCATCAAACACACATGTTTCTTGAAGGAGTCAGTAGATCATCAAACACAGATGTTTCTTGAAGGAGTCAGTAGATCATCAAACACAGATGTTTCTTGAAGGAGTCAGTAGATCATCAAACACACATGTTTCTTGAAGGAGTCAGTAGATCATCAAACACAGATGTCTCTTGAAGGAGTCAGTAGATCATCAAACACAGATGTTTCTTGAAGGAGTCAGTAGATCATCAAACACAGAGATGTTTCTTGAAGGAGTCAGTAGATCATCAAACACACATGTTTCTTGAAGGAGTCAGTAGATCATCAAACACAGATGTTTCTTGAAGGAGTCAGTAGATTATCAAACACAGATGTTTCTTGAAGGAGTCAGTAGATCATCAAACACACATGTTTCTTGAAGGAGTCAGTAGATCATCAAACACACACGTTTCTTGAAGGAGTCAGTAGATCATCAAACACATATGTTTCTTGAAGGAGTCAGTAGATCATCAAACACAGATGTTTCTTGAAGGAGTCAGTAGATCATCAAACACAGATGTTTCTTGAAGGAGTCAGTAGATCATCAAACACAGATGTTTCTTGAAGGAGTCAGTAGATCATCAAACACACATGTTTCTTGAAGGAGTCAGTAGATCATCAAACACACATGTTTCTTGAAGGAGTCAGTAGATCATCAAACACAGATGTTTCTTGAAGGAGTCAGTAGATCATCAAACACAGATGTTTCTTGAAGGAGTCAGTAGATCATCAAACACAGATGTTTCTTGAAGGAGTCAGTAGATCATCAAACACACATGTTTCTTGAAGGAGTCAGTAGATCATCAAACACACATGTTTCTTGAAGGAGTCAGTAGATCATCAAACACAGATGTTTCTTGAAGGAGTCAGTAGATCATCAAACACAGATGTTTCTTGAAGGAGTCAGTAGATCATCAAACACACATGTTTCTTGAAGGAGTCAGTAGATCATCAAACACAGATGTCTCTTGAAGGAGTCAGTAGATCATCAAACACAGATGTTTCTTGAAGGAGTCAGTAGATCATCAAACACAGAGATGTTTCTTGAAGGAGTCAGTAGATCATCAAACACAGATGTTTCTTGAAGGAGTCAGTAGATCATCAAACACAGAGATGTTTCTTGAAGGAGTCAGTAGATCATCAAACACACATGTTTCTTGAAGGAGTCAGTAGATCATCAAACACATGTTTCTTGAAGGAGTCAGTAGATCATCAAACACACATGTTTCTTGAAGGAGTCAGTAGATCATCAAACACAGATGTTTCTTGAAGGAGTCAGTAGATCATCAAACACACATGTTTCTTGAAGGAGTCAGTAGATCATCAAACACAGGTGTTTCTTGAAGGAGTCAGTAGATCATCAAACACAGATGTTTCTTGAAGGAGTCAGTAGATCATCAAACACACATGTTTCTTGAAGGAGTCAGTAGATCATCAAACACACATGTTTCTTGAAGGAGTCAGTAGATCATCAAACACACATGTTTCTTGAAGGAGTCAGTAGATCATCAAACACAGATGTTTCTTGAAGGAGTCAGTAGATTATCAAACACAGATGTTTCTTGAAGGAGTCAGTAGATCATCAAACACACATGTTTCTTGAAGGAGTCAGTAGATCATCAAACACACATGTTTCTTGAAGGAGTCAGTAGATCATCAAACACAGATGTTTCTTGAAGGAGTCAGTAGATCATCAAACACAGATGTTTCTTGAAGGAGACAGTAGAACATCAAACACACATGTTTCTTGAAGGAGTCAGTAGATCATCAAACACAGATGTTTCTTGAAGGAGTCAATAGATCATCAAACACAGATGTTTCTTGAAGGAGTCAGTAGATCATCAAACACAGATGTTTCTTGAAGGAGTCAGTAGATCATCAAACACAGATGTTTCTTGAAGGAGTCAGTAGATCATCAAACACAGATGTTTCTTGAAGGAGTCAGTAGATCATCAAACACAGATGTTTATTGAAGGAGTCAGTAGATCATCAAACACAGATGTTTCTTGAAGGAGTCAGTAGATCATCAAACACAGATGTTTCTTGAAGGAGTCAGTAGATCATCAAACACAGATGTTTCTTGAAGGAGTCAGTAGATCATCAAACACAGATGTTTCTTGAAGGAGTCAGTAGATCATCAAACACAGATGTTTCTTGAAGGAGTCAGTAGATCATCAAACACATGTTTCTTGAAGGAGTCAGTAGATCATCAAACACAGATGTTTCTTGAAGGAGTCAGTAGATCATCAAAAACATGTTTCTTGAAGGAGTCAGTAGATCATCAAACACACATGTTTCTTGAAGGAGTCAGTAGATCATCAAACACAGATGTTTCTTGAAGGAGTCAGTAGATCATCAAACACAGATGTTTCTTGAAGGAGTCAGTAGATCATCAAACACAGGTGTTTCTTGAAGGAGTCAGTAGATCATCAAACACAGGTGTTTCTTGAAGGAGTCAGTAGATCATCAAACACAGATGTTTCTTGAAGGAGTCAGTAGATCATCAAACACACATGTTTCTTGAAGGAGTCAGTAGATCATCAAACACACATGTTTCTTGAAGGAGTCAGTAGATCATCAAACACAGATGTTTCTTGAAGGAGTCAGTAGATCATCAAACACACATGTTTCTTGAAGGAGTCAGTAGATCATCAAACACACATGTTTCTTGAAGGAGTCAGTAGATCATCAAACACAGATGTTTCTTGAAGGAGTCAGTAGATCATCAAACACAGATGTTTCTTGAAGGAGTCAGTAGATCATCAAACACACATGTTTCTTGAAGGAGTCAGTAGATCATCAAACACAGATGTTTCTTGAAGGAGTCAGTAGATCATCAAACACACATGTTTCTTGAAGGAGTCAGTAGATCATCAAACACACATGTTTCTTGAAGGAGTCAGTAGATCATCAAACACACATGTTTCTTGAAGGAGTCAGTAGATCATCAAACACAGATGTTTCTTGAAGGAGTCAGTAGATCATCAAACACAGATGTTTCTTGAAGGAGTCAGTAGATCATCAAACACACATGTTTCTTGAAGGAGTCAGTAGATCATCAAACACAGATGTTTCTTGAAGGAGTCAATAGATCATCAAACACAGATGTTTCTTGAAGGAGTCAGTAGATCATTAAACACAGATGTTACTTGAAGGAGTCAGTAGATCATCAAACACAGATGTTTCTTGAAGGAGTCAGTAGATCATCAAACACAGATGTTTCTTGAAGGAGTCAGTAGATCATCAAACACAGATGTTTCTTGAAGGAGTCAGTAGATCATCAAACACAGATGTTTCTTGAAGGAGTCAGTAGATCATCAAACACAGATGTTTCTTGAAGGAGTCAGTAGATCATCAAACACAGATGTTTCTTGAAGGAGTCAGTAGATCATCAAACACACATGTTTCTTGAAGGAGTCAGTAGATCATCAAACACAGATGTTTCTTGAAGGAGTCAGTAGATCATCAAACACAGATGTTTCTTGAAGGAGTCAGTAGATCATCAAACACAGATGTTTCTTGAAGGAGTCAGTAGATCATCAAACACACATGTTTCTTGAAGGAGTCAGTAGATCATCAAACACAGATGTTTCTTGAAGGAGTCAGTAGATCATCAAACACAGATGTTTCTTGAAGGAGTCAGTAGATCATCAAACACAGATGTTTCTTGAAGGAGTCAGTAGATCATCAAACACACATGTTTCTTGAAGGAGTCAGTAGATCATCAAACACAGATGTTTCTTGAAGGAGTCAGTAGATCATCAAACACAGAGATGTTTCTTGAAGGAGTCAGTAGATCATCAAACACAGATGTTTCTTGAAGGAGTCAGTAGATCATCAAACACAGAGATGTTTCTTGAAGGAGTCAGTAGATCATCAAACACAGATGTTTCTTGAAGGAGTCAGTAGATCATCAAACACATGTTTCTTGAAGGAGTCAGTAGATCATCAACACAGATGTTTCTTGAAGGAGTCAGTAGATCATCAAACACAGATGTTTCTTGAAGGAGTCAGTAGATCATCAAACACAGATGTGTCTTGAAGGAGTCAATAGATCATCAAACACACATGTTTCTTGAAGGAGTCAGTAGATCATCAAACACAGATGTTTCTTGAAGGAGTCAGTAGATCATCAAACACAGATGTTTCTTGAAGGAGTCAGTAGATCATCAAACACAGATGTTTCTTGAAGGAGTCAGTAGATCATCAAACACACATGTTTCTTGAAGGAGTCAGTAGATCATCAAACACACATGTTTCTTGAAGGAGTCAGTAGATCATCAAACACACATGTTTCTTGAAGGAGTCAGTAGATCTTCAAACACAGATGTTTCTTGAAGGAGTCAGTAGATCATCAAACACACATGTTTCTTGAAGGAGTCAGTAGATCATCAAACACAGATGTTTCTTGAAGGAGTCAGTAGATCATCAAACACAGATGTTTCTTGAAGGAGTCAGTAGATCATCAAACACAGATGTTTCTTGAAGGAGTCAGTAGATCATCAAACACATGTTTCTTGAAGGAGTCAGTAGATCATCAAACACACATGTTTCTTGAAGGAGTCAGTAGATCATCAAACACAGATGTTTCTTGAAGGAGTCAGTAGATCATCAAACACAGATGTTTCTTGAAGGAGTCAGTAGATCATCAAACACACATGTTTCTTGAAGGAGTCAGTAGATCATCAAACACATATGTTTCTTGAAGGAGTCAGTAGATCATCAAACACAGATGTTTCTTGAAGGAGTCAGTAGATCATCAAACACAGATGTTTCTTGAAGGAGTCAGTAGATCATCAAACACAGATGTTTCTTGAAGGAGTCAGTAGATCATCAAACACAGAGATGTTTCTTGAAGGAGTCAGTAGATCATCAAACACAGATGTTTCTTGAAGGAGTCAGTAGATCATCAAACACAGAGATGTTTCTTGAAGGAGTCAGTAGATCATCAAACACACATGTTTCTTGAAGGAGTCAGTAGATCATCAAACACATGTTTCTTGAAGGAATCAGTAGATCATCAAACACACATGTTTCTTGAAGGAGTCAGTAGATCATCAAACACACATGTTTCTTGAAGGAGTCAGTAGATCATCAAACACACATGTTTCTTGAAGGAGTCAGTAGATCATCAAACACAGGTGTTTCTTGAAGGAGTCAGTAGATCATCAAACACAGATGTTTCTTGAAGGAGTCAGTAGATCATCAAACACAGATGTTTCTTGAAGGAGTCAGTAGATCATCAAACACACATGTTTCTTGAAGGAGTCAGTAGATCATCAAACACACATGTTTCTTGAAGGAGTCAGTAGATCATCAAACACAGATGTTTCTTGAAGGAGTCAGTAGATTATCAAACACAGATGTTTCTTGAAGGAGTCAGTAGATCATCAAACACACATGTTTCTTGAAGGAGTCAGTAGATTATCAAACACACATGTTTCTTGAAGGAGTCAGTAGATCATCCAACACAGATGTTTCTTGAAGGAGTCAGTAGATCATCAAACACAGATGTTTCTTGAAGGAGTCAGTAGATCATCAAACACACATGTTTCTTGAAGGAGTCAGTAGATCATCAAACACAGATGTTTCTTGAAGGAGTCAATAGATCATCAAACACAGATGTTTCTTGAAGGAGTCAGTAGATCATCAAACACAGATGTTTCTTGAAGGAGTCAGTAGATCATCAAACACAGATGTTTCTTGAAGGAGTCAGTAGATCATCAAACACAGATGTTTCTTGAAGGAGTCAATAGATCATCAAACACAGATGTTTCTTGAAGGAGTCAGTAGATCATCAAACACAGATGTTTCTTGAAGGAGTCAATAGATCATCAAACACAGATGTTTCTTGAAGGAGTCAGTAGATCATCAAACACAGATGTTTCTTGAAGGAGTCAGTAGATCATCAAACACAGATGTTTCTTGAAGGAGTCAGTAGATCATCAAACACAGATGTTTCTTGAAGGAGTCAATAGATCATCAAACACAGATGTTTCTTGAAGGAGTCAGTAGATCATCAAACACAGATGTTTCTTGAAGGAGTCAGTAGATCATCAAACACAGATGTTTCTTGAAGGAGTCAGTAGATCATCAAACACAGATGTTTCTTGAAGGAGTCAGTAGATCATCAAACACAGATGTTTCTTGAAGGAGTCAGTAGATCATCAAACACATGTTTCTTGAAGGAGTCAGTAGATCATCAAACACATGTTTCTTGAAGGAGTCAGTAGATCATCAAACACAGATGTTTCTTGAAGGAGTCAGTAGATCATCAAACACATGTTTCTTGAAGGAGTCAGTAGATCATCAAACACAGATGTTTCTTGAAGGAGTCAGTAGATCATCAAACACAGATGTTTCTTGAAGGAGTCAGTAGATCATCAAACACAGGTGTTTCTTGAAGGAGTCAGTAGATCATCAAACACAGGTGTTTCTTGAAGGAGTCAGTAGATCATCAAACACAGATGTTTCTTGAAGGAGTCAGTAGATCATCAAACACACATGTTTCTTGAAGGAGTCAGTAGATCATCAAACACACATGTTTCTTGAAGGAGTCAGTAGATCATCAAACACAGATGTTTCTTGAAGGAGTCAGTAGATCATCAAACACAGATGTTTCTTGAAGGAGTCAGTAGATCATCAAACACACATGTTTCTTGAAGGAGTCAGTAGATCATCAAACACACATGTTTCTTGAAGGAGTCAGTAGATCATCAAACACAGATGTTTCTTGAAGGAGTCAGTAGATCATCAAACACAGATGTTTCTTGAAGGAGTCAGTAGATCATCAAACACAGATGTTTCTTGAAGGAGTCAGTAGATCATCAAACACACATGTTTCTTGAAGGAGTCAGTAGATCATCAAACACAGATGTTTCTTGAAGGAGTCAATAGATCATCAAACACAGATGTTTCTTGAAGGAGTCAGTAGATCATTAAACACAGATGTTACTTGAAGGAGTCAGTAGATCATCAAACACAGATGTTTCTTGAAGGAGTCAGTAGATCATCAAACACAGATGTTTCTTGAAGGAGTCAGTAGATCATCAAACACAGATGTTTCTTGAAGGAGTCAGTAGATCATCAAACACAGATGTTTCTTGAAGGAGTCAGTAGATCATCAAACACAGATGTTTCTTGAAGGAGTCAGTAGATCATCAAACACAGATGTTTCTTGAAGGAGTCAGTAGATCATCAAACACACATGTTTCTTGAAGGAGTCAGTAGATCATCAAACACAGATGTTTCTTGAAGGAGTCAGTAGATCATCAAACACAGATGTTTCTTGAAGGAGTCAGTAGATCATCAAACACAGATGTTTCTTGAAGGAGTCAGTAGATCATCAAACACACATGTTTCTTGAAGGAGTCAGTAGATCATCAAACACAGATGTTTCTTGAAGGAGTCAGTAGATCATCAAACACAGATGTTTCTTGAAGGAGTCAGTAGATCATCAAACACAGATGTTTCTTGAAGGAGTCAGTAGATCATCAAACACACATGTTTCTTGAAGGAGTCAGTAGATCATCAAACACACATGTTTCTTGAAGGAGTCAGTAGATCATCAAACACAGATGTTTCTTGAAGGAGTCAGTAGATCATCAAACACAGAGATGTTTCTTGAAGGAGTCAGTAGATCATCAAACACAGATGTTTCTTGAAGGAGTCAGTAGATCATCAAACACAGAGATGTTTCTTGAAGGAGTCAGTAGATCATCAAACACAGATGTTTCTTGAAGGAGTCAGTAGATCATCAAACACATGTTTCTTGAAGGAGTCAGTAGATCATCAAACACAGATGTTTCTTGAAGGAGTCAGTAGATCATCAAACACAGATGTTTCTTGAAGGAGTCAGTAGATCATCAAACACAGATGTTTCTTGAAGGAGTCAGTAGATCATCAAACACACATGTTTCTTGAAGGAGTCAGTAGATCATCAAACACACATGTTTCTTGAAGGAGTCAGTAGATCATCAAACACAGATGTTTCTTGAAGGAGTCAGTAGATCATCAAACACAGATGTTTCTTGAAGGAGTCAGTAGATCATCAAACACACATGTTTCTTGAAGGAGTCAGTAGATCATCAAACACAGATGTTTCTTGAAGGAGTCAGTAGATCATCAAACACAGATGTTTCTTGAAGGAGTCAGTAGATCATCAAACACAGATGTTTCTTGAAGGAGTCAGTAGATCATCAAACACATGTTTCTTGAAGGAGTCAGTAGATCATCAAACACACATGTTTCTTGAAGGAGTCAGTAGATCATCAAACACAGATGTTTCTTGAAGGAGTCAGTAGATCATCAAACACAGATGTTTCTTGAAGGAGTCAGTAGATCATCAAACACAGATGTTTCTTGAAGGAGTCAGTAGATCATCAAACACATATGTTTCTTGAAGGAGTCAGTAGATCATCAAACACAGATGTTTCTTGAAGGAGTCAGTAGATCATCAAACACAGATGTTTCTTGAAGGAGTCAGTAGATCATCAAACACAGATGTTTCTTGAAGGAGTCAGTAGATCCATCAAGTCGACTCTCGGTTCCTGAACTTCATCCATGTTTAAATGTTCATTGCGTTAAAGAAAGTCACGTTCAGAGGAAACATAGACACTAAGTTTAAAGTCAAAGAACAGTCGCAGTTTTTTTCCTCGCTGCAGTCAAAGTTGTGGTGTAAAAACAAAGTCTCCTCTGAGCCGAGGTCACCCTCCTGGACGGCTCCGGTGAGATGAGTGATGTCTCCAAATGCACTAACGGCGTGAAGGGCTCGCTGACTTTGGAGGTGGTTGTACATGTGGAATGACACGCCGCAGATGAAGAGAGCTGCGCTTCTTCCCCCGAGGACTTGACATCAAAGCCTCGACAACAGGAAACACAGTTAATCTGCCTCGTCTTCCTTCGCCCGGTGGGACGGTGGCGTCGGCACAATGAGGGGAGAACGGGTCGAGTGTACGAGGATATGAACGTGTGGAGCTTTCATCTCGACTCGCAAACCTGCCTCACGCTTCAGATTATCTCGTGTCGAACACGGGCGTTCTCACTTTCATCATTAAAATGCAGGTTTTTCAAATGCTCCAGTAAATACTTTTTTTATATTAGTGTGTTTTTTAAACATGACTTTATAGAATTTGCTTAAATATATTTTTTGTTTATCCAACATGTTCATCTTTAAAGGACAAAAAAATACACAACAATAACTATACCTAGAGGGCGCACGGTGGTACAGTGGTTAATGCGGTCGCCTCACAGAAAGAAGGTTGCTGGTTCACTTCCAGGTCAAGCCAACTTGTGACCTTTCTGTGTGTAGTTAGTATGTTCTTCCCGTGTTGTGTGGGTTTACTCCGGGCACTCCGGTTTCCTCCCACAGTCCAAAAACATACAGAGGTGGATTGAGAACTTGAGGAAATTGTCCGTAGGTATGAGTGTGTGTGTGAATGGTTGTCTGTCTTTGTGTGGCGTCCTGTCCATGGTGTCCCCTGCCTCTCGCCCTATGATACTGGGATAGACTCCAGTCTCCCCTATAAGGGATAAAGCGGTAGAAAATGAATGAATGAACAATAACTAGACAATTCCCTGCTAGGAAATGGCGATATTGGGCTGTGCTCTTTACCCCGCGACAAAAAAACTATAAAAGCTACAAAAGAGTCAAAACCCATGTTGATAATTTGGACTTTTATTTACGTTTTAAAGTTCGAATGGTGTTTCTAAGTGAACGTATGCCAGAGCAGGAGATGTTTGAAACACGTCACAGATGTGCGCATTTTTCGAAATCGTCCCGTTCATTCCTAGAGGGAAATTTATCTCAGTTGTTCACGACTAATGCGAAAAAAAATTAATATTCTGGTGGGAAAAATAATAGCAGTGCGAGTCCGATCGAGTCGCACGTTTTGATGTATTTTTTGTGGGCGTGAAAAGTGCCACAAAATGTAGGAGGATGAATAATAAGAAGAGGTGCGGGGAATAACAATAGTGAGCTGTGCGGATCATAATAAATTAAATTTAATGTTAAATGAAAATAAATAAAGCTAGATTAGATGGACTTTTTTTAATCCCTCTGAAAATCTCCTTCGGGAAATTGGGATTCCAGTTCACAGCAGAAGAGAGTTTCATAAAAGTAGTAGTAGTTTGGTATCGACTGGTGAAGCTATTATACCAACATTTATATTTTGAATTTTAAAATACTACAAATGAAAAATTGATTGAATTTTTTTTTGAATTATTAGAATTAATTGCATTTATGTATTTCAAATAAAGTAGTAGTCGTAGTATTTTTTCTTGGAGGTCTCAGGTGTGTCTACTTGTGTCTACTTGTGTCCACACAACAGCCGACATCACTGCAGCCGACGCCGTCGCCGTCAATCTGTCGCGGCGTAGAATGTGAAGTATCAACTTCAGAAGCAGGAAGCGATCGCCGTGGTCTTTACTGAGAGGAAGCTATAATTAAAGTGACGAGAGCAGATGCTGAAAGAAAGAAAAAGGCATTTCTCCTGATAATCAACGTGGTTTTGAGTTTAACACCTCGGGGCGGAGGAACCCAAGCTACACCCCCTGAAGGCCTCTTCCTCTTCGCTTGGTGACGACCCCCCCCCCCCCCCACACACACACCCCCACACCCCTTCACTAGTTCCACTCCCAGGCCGCCGGCGGAGGCTGAGAAGCGTCTGTTTCTGAGGAGATTAGGTTACTGCACTTAAGTGTAGCAACAATACCGGTGAAACTGACACCAACGCTGTTTTCCTTGTAACAACAAGATAACTTCTCAACAGTGGAGGTGAGGGAAGTGTGGGGGGGGCAGAGGAAGCTCCCGAGAGCAGTTACCAATATTCCTCGGTACATAAAAGATCGTCAGGTGTGACTTAGAAAATTGTTATATTTCACATGATTGGTTCTCTAAGAGCCTGTTAAGATGGCACCGGCTCCGACTGTATCGAATGTCTTTTCGTTGGACGCAGATCTCGGCGCCAACGGAAAATGGCAATTTTCATGATACAGTTGTGTAGTTAAGACACTGTATCATGATACAGTTGTGTAGTGAAGATACTGTATCATGACAGTTGTGTAGTGAAGACATTGTATCATGACTGTTGTGTAGTTAAGACACTGTATCATGATACAGTTGTGTGGATAAGACATTCTATCATGATACAGTTGTGTAGTGAAGACACTGTATCATGACAGTTGTGTAGTGAAGACACTGTATTATGACAGTTGTGTAGTGAAGACACTGTTTAATGATACAGTTGTGTAGATAAGACATTGTATCATGATACAGTTGTGTAGATAAGACACTGTATCATGATACAGTTGTGTAGATAAGACACTGTATCATGATACAGTTGTGTAGTGAAGACACTGTATCATGATACAGTTGTGTGGATAAGACATTCTATCATGATACAGTTGTGTAGTGAAGACACTGTATCATGATACAGTTGTGTAGTGAAGACACTGTATCATGACAGTTGTGTAGTGAAGACACTGTATCATGATACAGTTGTGTAGTGAAGACACTGTATTATGATACAGTTGTGAAGTAAAGACATTGTATCATGATACAGTTGTGTAGTGAAGACACTGTATCATGATACAGTTGTGAAGATAAGACATTGTATCATGATACAGTTGTGTAGATAAGACACTGTATCATGATACAGTTGTGTAGTGAAGACACTGTATCATGATACAGTTGTGTAGATAAGACATTGTATCACGATACAGTTGTGTAGTGAAGACACTGTATCATGATACAGTTGTGTAGTGAAGACACTGTATCATGATACAGTTGTGAAGTAAAGACACTGTATCATGATATAGTTGTGTAGATAAGACACTGTATCATGATACAGTTGTGTGTATAAGACACTGTATCATGATACAGTTGTGTGTATAAGACATTGTATCACGATACAGTTGTGTAGTGAAGACACTGTATCATGATACAGTTGTGTAGTGAAGACACTGTATCATGATACAGTTGTGAAGTAAAGACACTGTATCATGATATAGTTGTGTAGATAAGACACTGTATCATGATACAGTTGTGTGTATAAGACACTGTATCATGATACAGTTGTGTGTATAAGACATTGTATCACGATACAGTTGTGTAGTGAAGACACTGTATCATGATACAGTTGTGTAGTGAAGACACTGTATCATGATACAGTTGTGAAGTAAAGACACTGTATCATGAGTGTATCTCTGTATCTGTTAAGATGGCACCAGCTCCGACTGTATCAAAAGTCTTTTCGTTGGAGGCAGACTTCGGCGCCAACTGAAATTTTTAATAATGACACAGTTTGGTGGTTCTTGCCATCGTCGCATAAACACTGCAAACTCACTGGGATCGATCGAACAAAACAACATCAATTATCGTTGGGAGACTTAGGCTCAGTCTGTGTGCCTGAGAAACCTGGGTGTTGTATTTGACAAAGACATGTCTCTAGTTCAACACTGCAGAAAACGGACCACAAACTGTTTCATCTGAGAAAACTCTCAGTTTTCTTAAGAAAATGGTGTCACAACAAGATCTGTATCTTGTAATCTATGAGTTTGTGTCGTTTACATTATTGTAACAGTTTGTT
>NC_141822.1:4425582-4455582 GCF_982586985.1 Callionymus lyra | reverse complement strand
CAATATAATATAATATAACCAAAGATAATCTTACTCTCTATTTTTTAAATGAAAATAAACAAATAAACAAAAAGCCGTACCACATCATAGAAAAAAGAAACAAAACACCTCATGTGGAGAACAAACAACAAATTACATAAAAAGCATAAAACACCCCCGTCCTAATGGAACGTGCCACTCACCCCTAAAACACCTCTATTTTAACTGTGGTGGTTCAGTCCCTCTGTTTCTCTTTCACAAACCAGAGAGTGGTAAGTAAAAAGCTGTGTCTCAAATCACATACTTGCGTACTCAAAGTTAGTATTTTTAGTGCATAAGTGCGTCTCAATTCTTAGTATGTAAATGTAGTGCTTCATACACACTAAATTGTCACTAAAACACACACAAAACTGAGTATGAATCGATGGACACTTTCTACACCAAACGACTCCATCTTAGTGACGTTGACGTTGTAAACGGAAGTTACGTCAGTATATATATACAGTATATATATAGTATATATATATATATATATCCACATACATAACGTGCCAGCAGGTGGCGATAATGTTCCTACAGCTGGTTGAAATCATCATTAAATAGTAGTAGAAGAAGAAGCTGTCGCGTCATTTCCTGTTAGTGTGTAGCAGCAGAGTTTGATTTGAGACATACTATCTGTGGAGGATTAGTTACTAGTTAGTACGTACACTATCCTGATGCATACTAACTTCTAGTATACTAGAGAAGTATGTGATTTGAGACATACTATCTGTGGAGGATTAGTTACTAGTTAGTACATACACTATCCTGATGCATACTAACTTCTAGTATACTAGAGAAGTATGTGATTTGAGACATACTATCTGTGGAGGATTAGTTACTAGTTAGTACGTACACTATCCTGATGCATACTAACTTCTAGTATACTAAGAGAAGTATGTGATTTGAGACATACTATCTGTGGAGAATTAGTTACTAGTTAGTACGTACACTATCCTGATGCATACTAACTTCTAGTATACTAAGAGAAGTATGTGATTTGAGACATACTATCTGTGGAGAATTAGTTACTAGTTAGTACGTACACTATCCTGATGATACTAACTTCTAGTATACTAAGAGAAGTATGTGATTTGAAACATACTATCTGTGGAGGATTAGTTACTAGTTAGTACGTACACTATCCTGATGCATACTAACCAGTGCACTAAGAGAAGTATGTGATTTGAGACACAGCACTAGAGTGTGATATTATTCTTATTTCCTATAATATACAAATTTATTATGGTGTGTCCTAAATTGAGCATGTCTGCACTTACACTTACACGCGAAAATGTAGCGCACTCAATTGGTGCACTCAAACGGCCAGAAAAATGAGTGTGGTTTGATTCAATAATTCAATAATAATTCAATTGATGTCGATATAAAAGTGACAGCAGACAAAAGCAAAAGCTATGTCGTCATGTGATCGTAAAAGATTAAAATAATGTTTTTTATTATTATTATTATTATTATTGGATTTTAAATCTCAAACTCTATATGTAAAAAAAATAAAAAATAATCGTCTTGAAAATATGTGAATCTTTTCATTAAATTAACCGAAAACTTATTCAAAATTTCATTTAGTTTTATTATTATTATTTAATTTATAAGATTGTTAGAGAATGAAAAGAAATATTACTGAGGAGACATCTGTGGAGAATGAGTTACTAGTAAGTATGTACACTATCCTGATGCACACTAACCAGTGCACTAAGGTAAGTATGTTTGAGTCACAGCACTAGACTCATTATTTAAAACAATAAATGCTCAAACAAACGGTCAAAGGGAAACAATAACAACAGAAAAGCAAATAAACTCTCAATGCGTGTTTACTGTATAAATATTCACATTTTTAACAAAATACAATGTAATACCTTCTCTTCTTGTCTAACAAACCGTAGTAATATAAGGGTAGTACATTCTTCAGAAAAAAAACTCCCTGGTGTCAATAATGAGAGAATATAAACAATGTCTAAACAAAAGAAAAATCAGATTTAACCTTATTTTAAAATCTTTAGTTATTCCTCGAAACAACTTCTCTTAATAAGACTAACACCTAAATATTTAATTCTCTACAAAGCAAAAAGATTTTAATTAATTAAGGCCCACAAAGATAATTATTCCGTTGCCATTTTTTTTTTTATTACCGTGTCATGTCTCCCAACAATGGAAATGGTGAAGGAAATATTTTTAAATATTTGATGCCGATTTAATTGAGCAGCAGTTTCGGGAATTATGTTGCTTTAAAATTAATCCCCTGAAGGCCAAATATATAGGGTTGAAAAAAACATAACAGCAATGTTGTAAATTCTTAGTTTTTCTGTTTTTTTACTTCTTGTACATTTGTGAGATATTTTGTTGCTTCTGGTTGTATCATCTGGCCAGTGTTTAAAATAGGTTAGATTAGGTTAGGTTAGGTTAGGTTAGGTTAGGTTAGGTTAGGTTAGGTTAGGTTAGGTTAGGTTAGGTAAGGTTAGATTAGGTTAGTTTAGGTTAGGTTAGGTAAGGTCAGGTCAGGTTAGGTTAGGTTAGGTAAGGTTATGTTAGGTCAGGTCAGGTCAGGTTAGGTTAGGTTAGGTTAGGTTAGGTTAGGTTAGGTTAGGTTAGGTTAGGTTAGGTCAGGTCAGGTCAGGTCAGTTTAGGTTAGGTAAGGTTATGTTAGGTTAGGTTAGGTTAGGTTAGGTTAGGTTAGGTTAGGTTAGGTTAGGTCAGGTCAGGTCAGGTTAGGTTAGGTTAGTTTAGGTTAGGTTAGGTTAGGTTTGGTTAGGTTAGGTTAGGTTAGGTTAGGTTAGGTTAGGTTAGGTTAGGTTAGGTTAGGTTCGTTTAGGTTAGGTTAGGTTAGGTTAGGTTAGGTTAGGTTAGGTCAGGTCAGGTCAGGTTAGGTTAGGTTAGTTTAGGTTAGGTTAGGTTAGGTTAGGTTAGGTTAGGTTAGGTTAGGTTAGGTTAGGTTAGGTTAGGTTAGGTTAGGTTAGGTTAGGTTAGGTTCGTTTAGGTTCGTTTAGGTTAGGTTAGGTTAGGTTAGGTTAGGTTAGGTTAGGTTAGGTTAGGTTAGGTTAGGTTAGGTTAGGTTAGGTTAGGTTAGGTTAGGTTAGGTTAGGTTAGGTTAGTTTAAGTTAAGTCAGGTTAGGTTAGGTTAGGTTAGTTTAGGTTAGGTTAGGTTAGGTTAGGTTAGGTTAGGTTAGGTTAGGTTAGGTTAGGTTAGGTTAGGTCAGGTCAGGTCAGGTCAGGTTAGGTTAGGTTAGGTAAGGTTATGTTATGTTATGTTATGTTAGGTTAGGTTAGTTTAGGTTAGGTTAGGTTAGGTTAGGTTAGGTTAGGTTAGGTTAGGTTAGGTTAGGTTAGGTTAGGTTAGGTTAGGTAAGGTTAGATTAGGTTAGGTTAGGTTAGGTTAGGTAAGGTCAGGTCAGGTTAGGTTAGGTTAGGTTAGGTTAGGTTAGGTTAGGTTAGGTTAGGTTAGGTTAGGTAAGGTTAGATTAGGTTAGTTTAGGTTAGGTTAGGTAAGGTCAGGTCAGGTTAGGTTAGGTTAGGTTAGGTTAGGTAAGGTTATGTTAGGTTAGGTTAGGTCAGGTTAGGTTAGGTTAGGTTAGGTTCGGTCAGGTTAGGTTAGGTTAGGTTAGGTTAGGTTAGGTTAGGTTAGGTTAGGTTAGGTTAGGTTAGGTTAGGTTAGGTCAGGTCAGGTCAGGTTAGGTTAGGTTAGGTAAGGTTATGTTATGTTATGTTATGTTAGGTTAGATTAGTTTAGGTTAGGTTAGGTTAGGTTAGGTTAGGTTAGGTTAGGTTAGGTTAGGTTAGGTTAGGTTAGTTTAGGTTAGGTCAGGTTAGGTTAGGTTAGGTTAGGTTAGTTTAGGTTAGGTTAGGTTAGGTTAGGTTAGGTTAGGTTAGGTTAGGTTAGTTTAGGTTAGGTTAGGTTATGTTAGGTTAGGTTAGGTTAGTTTAGGTTAGGTTAGGTCAGGTTAGGTTAGGTTAGGTTAGGTTAGGTTAGTTTAGGTTAGGTTAGGTTAGGTTAGGTTAGGTTAGGTTAGGTTAGGTCAGGTCAGGTCAGGTCAGGTCAGGTTAGGTTAGGTTAGGTTAGGTAAGGTTATGTTATGTTATGTTATGTTAGGTTAGGTTAGTTTAGGTTAGGTTAGGTTAGGTTAGGTTAGGTTAGATAGGTTAGGTTAGGTTGGGTTAGGTTAGGTTAGGTAAGGTTAGGTTAGGTTAGGTTCGGTTAGGTTAGGTTAGGTTAGGTTAGGTTAGGTTAGATTAGGTTATGTTAGGTTAGTTTAGGTTAGGTTAGGTTAGGTTAGGTTAGGTTAGGTTAGGTTAGGTAAGGTTAGGTTAGGTTAGGTTAGGTTAGGTTAGGTTAGGTTAGGTTAGGTTAGGTTAGGTTAGGTTAGGTTAGGTTAGGTAGAACTTTATTGATCCCTCAGGAGGTCTTCTTCGGGAAATTGTTTTTTTCCAATTAGACACAGCAATACAGCAATTTTTCATTAAAAAAAATAAAAAAAATAATAAAATAAGAACAAGAACAAAGAGAAATAAAGAGAAAGAACAAGATGATACAATCTAAGTCTAAAGATAAAGAACACAGATCAAAGAAAAATAACAAAGACAACGACTAGCAACTGACTGATGTGACACTGACTAGTCGTCCAGACAAAGATGATTGTTCGGAATTAAACCAGTCATGACAGAAAATATAAAAAAAATAATGTGACATATTGATGTCTGTTCTGTAAACAAACATCTCTACGATTAAATGTATCAATCAAATTATTGTAGAAAATTAAGCTGAATTTTAAATAAATGGTCTTTATATTCAAACTCATTTTCATATCGTCTGCATTTCTAATGAACTCATTTGTGTCATTAGTGGCTTTTTTTTTGTGTGTTTCTTCAGGATCTTATTTTTGTTTGAATTTGGCTTGAAAATGTTCCACCAAGTCAAGTTGAGGGACCAGTAATGAGCTGCACTTAAAGCAAGGAGACCTCGTTTTTTAATTGAGGTTCATCCGGAGGAGACGTGGAAAGACGGGGGTTCGAGAGCGAGAGGGCAGACCCCCCGCTATAGCCACGCTTAACCTGGAGCACAAACAGAGCAGGGGTCCTGGAGTGGGATCCGCCTCCCTTTGCCCACGAGGTGTTTCAAACCCAAAAACCTCCCTGATCCCTCTGAGCCTGCGGTGAAGTCTCGGGGTCGGGGGTCGGGGGGGGGGGGGGCCTCGGATCCGTCGCCTCAAATAACAATGCATTTAAATATCTCTTTTTTCATCTCCAGTATTTTTTAATATCCTCAAGAAGAAACCTCGCGACACAAAGACTCGCTCTTCGTGTTTTCAGAACCTCTTCAAGGTTTTGAGCGTTTTTTCCCTTTTTCTTATTTTCACCGGGATCAGAGTCGGGATCGTCAGGCTCCGGCGCTCCATGAGGTGGAAACAGCCTGGAATAGCAAGAGACGCCTGTTTAAGAGAAAAGTTTGGGAAGCAAGTAGAAGACACTTTAGTAACAAACTACTAACTCATTAACTCATTCATTTACACAAATAAAGAGTCAATTTACTAAAGATTTATACCAGGAAAAAACTCTTTAATTTAGGGTCAGGAGCTGAAAAGTCAACGTGAAAGATTCAAGTTTGGATTAGATTTAAGATTAGATTTTCCTTCATTAGTCCCACAAGGAAGAAAATTACTAAACGTTTACAAGGATTTAAAGACATTAGTTTTAAAAATAATACATTTGGAGCTTCATGTGACTCAGAGTTGTGGCTTTAGGGTGAAGTTTAAAATGGAAGCTACAGTTGGTGTTAGAGTCAGGAGCGTGATTGGGATTAGGATTATCGTAACATTTAGGTGTAGACTTAGTGTTAGATTAGGGTTATGACTAGGATTAGGATTAGGGTTAGGGTTAGGGTTAGGGTTACGATCAGGATCAGGATCAGGATAAGGATCAGGATCAGGATCAGGATCAGGATCAGGATTAGGATTAGGATGAGGATTAAGATTAGGGGTAAGGGTTTGGTTTAGAGTTCGTGTTTGACAAGGTTTATGATTATGAATAGTATTAGGGTTAGTGTTAGGATTAGGATTAGGACCAGGACCAGGACCAGGACCAGGACCAGGACCAGGACCAGGACCAGGACCAGGACCAGGACCAGGACCAGGACCAGGACCAGGACCAGGACCAGGACCAGGACCAGGACCAGGACCAGGATCAGGATTTAGATTAGGGATAGGATAAGGGATAGGATTAGGATTAGGATTAGGAATTGGGTTAGAGTCAAGATAAAGATTAGGGTTAGGTTTAGAGTTTGTTTTTGATAAGCGTTACAATTAGGAATAGTTGTGAATTAGTTCTAGGTTAAGGTTAAGGGTAAGGTATATATTGTATTGTTAGGAGTAAGATTGAGGTTCAGGGGTTAGGGTTAGGATTAGAATTAAGATCGGGATTCGTATCAGTGCTAGGTGTACAGTTAGGATTAGAAAAATGGTTCTGATGAGGGTTATGGTCAGGGTTAGGATTAGAGCTAGGGCCATGATTAGAGTTATGGTTAGGATAAGCATCAGGATTAGGATTAGGGTTTAGATAAAGGTTAGGATAAGAGATGGGGTGAGCTGTAGAGTTAGGGCTAGGGTAAGGATTTGGTTTAGGTTTGTGTTTAGATAAAGGTTAGGATTAGGCTTAAAGTTTGGATTACAGTTAGGGTTTGAGTTGAAACAATGAAATTTAAACTAATAGAACACATAAAACAACTGTCAAGAATTAATTAAAAAGGGTTAGGGTTATATAATATGAATTTAAGAGATACTACTGAGTGGTATTTTTGCAAGTTATTCCAATGACAGACATTTTGAATGTATCTTTTACAAGTGACTCTGGCTCTGCAGATATAAAGCCGTTCAAAAAAACCCACTTAATTAGGGATTTGTAAAGAATCTTCTTTTGTGGCTGAAAGTGCAAAGAGGAGAAAGTTATTTTATGATGAACTTTGCAGCACAAATAGAGCTGAACTGCAGCTCACAGCGGGTTATTGATTTCATGTCCGTCACACAGTAACTTTCAAGGATCTACCGCTTCATCGCTGTGTGGGAGTTGAACTCTAACACTAAAAGCAGCTCTTCTTGAAAATCCCTTTAAACCATTCGAGCAATCGGAGAGTAGATCGTGGACGGATTGGAGTTTACATCAGATATTACACGTTAGCATCAACAAATCATGCTGTTATTACAAACAACGTTTACGATGACAGTAAAAACATGAAACATCTTAAGACGTTTTTATTTGTTCAGGCTTTTCCCTGATTTTCTGGAACTCCTGTGTTGTTCTCAGTTTTATCTTGACCTTTAAAGTATATCTTTTATTATATTGTTTTGATTGTTTAAGCGCTTTTTGACCCTGGTCTGGAATAGCTCTATATAAATATAAATTACTTACTTACTTACTTACTTACATCATGAAAATACAAACAGAAAAAGTAAAGAAACTCTTCACAGTTGTTGTTTTTTTGTAAAATAATCTGTTACTTTTCAAATTGAAATGATGTGAAAATAAGTTCAACCAAAAATGTTCTTTAAGTAATGAGTGGTTTTGTTCTACTGACGTGTTTTAAATCATACAATAATATTAGTTTTGAAGATAATCTTTAACCATGAAATAAAAATCCTTTATATTTTTCAGCCCTTTAGTATTTTCGGTTCTCTGAGTAAAATCTGTTTCAAATAGAAAAGCCGTTTCTATGGCTGTAAAATAAAAAAAGTAGAAGAAGGTTCTATTTTTAGGTTCTTAAAGCAAAAAAAATCTTGATCGATCTGCATTTTTTCAGTAGTTTTTATGTAGAACATTAAGCAATGTTCTACAAACATGACTGAAAATAGCGACATTAAAATGTAGAATTAACAAAAAAAAAAGAATAATAATTGAATAAAACTAGTTTTACCAGATTACAGTTTATTTTACTTTCTAAAAATGGTAATTTAAAACTGCAAATTGTACAGTTTATCCTGTTATTCTGGTTTACCTTTAACCAGAATTATTCTTGTTTTATTTTTTACTAACAATGACCCATCTTTTTTTTTTACAGTGTGTGAATATATAATATCGTGGTTTATTATTAACTGTTAATGAGACTTGCAGGTCATTCCTGAAGACGATGCTTACGTGGCGTTTCCACACGATCACAGGCGTGCCTTGCGACCTCTGGTGTGTGCGGCAGATGCACGAGTACACATATTACCTCATATCTTCCTTCGAACTAAAACCCTGACGTGTCGGTCACTGCGTGAAAACTCATTTCCTCTGACTTTTGTTATCGATAATAAACCCAACGGTCGTAAATAAACTCTTGAATAAATCTTTTGTATTCTCTTGTCAACGAGCTTGTCGTGCATTTAAACAAACATTTTAGAAAGTGAGACTCGTCGATCGAGTCTATTTTCAATTTGACTCCATGAATTCCCCCCCCACCCCCCCCTGATCATAGGACGGATACATTACCGTGACCTGTGCTGAATAATGGGGCCAAATTGGAGTTTGACCCGCTGACCCCGCCCGCTTGAGTGCTGCCCGACCACCAGGATGCGATTCAGGGAAACGTCGCTCCAGTTTATTGGAATCTTCCTCGATGACGAGCGGTTTCGTGTTTCAGCAGAACATGAGCCGTCGGCGTCTGCGAGAGCGTCGTATCCGAAGCAGATCCTGCATTTATTCCACGATGTTCCTCCTCGTTTTGATGTGTGCTCCCTGGAGGAGTTTCCTCCTTGAATTTAATGTCTAAACTCACTTTTTTAAAACAATCTATTTTTTAAGGTGAGCATTACAATTTAGAAGATGTGAAAAAGAAAAAAAAGGCAACATTTATACTGAATTTTTAATGATATATTTGTAATGTTTGATCATTTTTATTAATGAATAAATGAAGGTTTTATTAAACAATTGCACATATATTTTAATTGAACTCAATAATGTATCTATTAAAAAAAAAATTAACATTGTTTTATTGAAGAATTTAATTTAATTTATTTAGTATTTTCGTCCGTGAGGAAATGATTCCGATCTATTGATTATTACTTAAAAAAAGGATTTTTTGTTATTTAACTCTTGTATTTTTTTTAAATATGTCTATTTTTAATGCTGCAAAAATAACTTGGACATTTTCTCAGTGATATTCCTGTTTTTTTTGTCAAACAAACTTCTTAACTTAAATCATAATAATAAAACTAAATACAATTTTGAATTTGTTTTTGATTCATTTAATGAAAAGATTCACATATTTTCAAGGCAATTTTTCTTTTTTTTACATATAGAGTTTGAGATTTAAAATCCAATAATAATAATAATAATAAAAAAACATTATGTTATTTTTTTACGATCACATGACGACATAGCTTTTATCTATAACATCAATATATTGAATTTAAAATGTACTGAAGTGTCCATTGAACCACACTCCATTTTCTGTCCGTTTGAGTGCACCAATTGAGTGCACTACATTTTTCACACACTGCTCAGTGTGAACGCACTTGTGAACTACAAATGTTAAGTGTAAGTGCAGACATGCTCCATTTAGAACACGCCATAATATATTTGTATATTATAGGAAATAAGAATATCACACTTTAGTGCTGTGTCTCAAATCACATACTCCTCTCTGCACTGCACTGGTAAGTATGCATCAGGATAGTGTACGTACTAACTAGTAACTAATCCTCCACAGATAGTATGTCTCAAATCACATACTTCTCTTAGTATACTAGAAGTTAGTATGCATCAGGATAGTGTACATACTAACTAGTAACTAATCCTCCACAGATAGTATGTCTCAAATCACATACTTCTCTTAGTACACTAGAAGTTAGTATGCATCAGGATAGTGTACGTACTAACTAGTAACTAATCCTCCACAGATAGTATGTCTCAAATCACATAC
Organism: Callionymus lyra; assembly: GCF_982586985.1. NCBI lineage: Eukaryota > Metazoa > Chordata > Actinopteri > Syngnathiformes > Callionymidae > Callionymus > Callionymus lyra. Next base: position 4,445,660 of record NC_141822.1, on the reverse strand, counting down.
TTCTCTTAGTATACTAGAAGTTAGTATGCATCAGGATAGTGTACGTACTAACTAGTAACTAATCCTCCACAGATAGTATGTCTCAAATCACATACTTCTCTTAGTATACTAGAAGTTAGTATGCATCAGGATAGTGTACATACTAACTAGTAACTAATCCTCCACAGATAGTATGTCTCAAATCACATACTTCTCTTAGTATACTAGAAGTTAGTATGCATCAGGATAGTGTACGTACTAACTAGTAACTAATCCTCCACAGATAGTATGTCTCAAATCACATACTTCTCTTAGTATACTAGAAGTTAGTATGCATCAGGATAGTGTACATACTAACTAGTAACTAATCCTCCACAGATAGTATGTCTCAAATCACATACTTCTCTTAGTATACTAGAAGTTAGTATGCATCAGGATAGTGTACGTACTAACTAGTAACTAATCCTCCACAGATAGTATGTCTCAAATCACATACTTCTCTTAGTATACTAGAAGTTAGTATGCATCAGGATAGTGTACATACTTACTAGTAACTAATCCTCCACAGATAGTATGTCTCAAATCACATACTTCTCTTAGTATACTAGAAGTTAGTATGCATCAGGATAGTGTACGTACTAACTAGTAACTAATCCTCCACAGATAGTATGTCTCAAATCACATACTTCTCTTAGTATACTAGAAGTTAGTATGCATCAGGATAGTGTACATACTAACTAGTAACTAATTCTCCACAGATAGTATGTCTCAAATCAAACTCTGCTGCTACACACTAACAGGAAATGACGCGACAGCTTCTTCTTCTACTTCTATTTAACGATGATTTCAACCAGCTGTTTGAACGCTATCGCCACCTGCTGGCAGCACGTTTTGCAAGTTTGGAAAAACGTTTGGATCAGGAAATATGAGAAATATTGGCGAAATATTTACGTGTCATCCTCCTACTGCTGCTGAAAATGCACCTGTAAGTATATGAATATATAAATGTATATATATATATATATATATATATATATATATATATATATATATGTATACAGAATATATATATATATGACGTAACTTCTGTTTACAACATCAACGTCACTAAGATGGAGTCGTTTAGTGTAGAAAGTGTCCATCGATCCATACTCAGTTTTGTGGACTTTTTAGTGAAAATTGAGTGTGTATGGAGCACTACATTTACATACTAAGAATTGAGACGCACTTAAAAATACTAAGTGAAAGTACGCAAGTATGCGATTTGAGACACAAGCTTACGTCTAAAATCGAGCAGATGCTGAGTGTGATACTCAAGGGTACGAAGGTGGAATCTTCATTTGGATTCCGGAGGCGAGTGACAAGAGAGGAGCGACTCGTGTGACGGACCAGGAGGGAGTTGGTGGAGGAGCTGGAGTCGTGTCTCCTCTTCATCGTCTCTACATCTGCAGTCGGGCAGAGGAAGCGAGTCAAATAAACCTTTTTTCACAGCAGTTTAACATTGTATCCACGGACCGACCTTCAGGGGAAAACAGGGAAAATAAAGCGTGTCAAATTTGTGTTTTATTCATTTTCACTAGTTTACGAGTTTTTCCTTGTAACTTATATCCAACTGTCCTGGTCTGGACACTTGTCTGACGTTCCATCCTTCAAAGCTGGACGTCACATATAGATGCAGCCATTTACGAATCTCTTTAATATGATCTCATTGACGGGGTTTGATGAGGGATTTTCTTTTTATTAATGGCAGCCCTTTTTATTCATACAACTGAGAGATTTCAATATATTATTTTGCTTTCAAATCATATTTTAATTGTTATCATAGTTACAATATCAATAGCAAATATTCACACGTTTGTTCATCTTTTACACATCCGGCCTCCAGATGGCAGCAGTCTTTACGTCCTCCGCAGCAAAAATAAGAATGAAATCCCGACAATGACTGAGGACGAGAGGATACAGTGAGTCCAGCAGCTTTTAAAGCTGATGTTTGGACATATTTTGGTTTGAAAACAAATGAAAACAGTGACGACTTCGTCAAGAGTCATGTGGTCTGTAAATACTACAACACCAGAGTCAAGTACTGGACAATACTACACATGTATACTTGTTACTACAGTATCACAACACCAGAGTCAAGTACTGGACAATACTACACATATATACTTGTTACTACACTATCACAACACCAGAGTCAAGTACTGGACAATACTACACATATATACTTGTTACTACACTATCACAACACCAGAGTCAAGTACTGGACAATACTACACATATATACTTGTTACAACACTATCACAACACCAGAGTCAAGTACTGGACAATACTACACATATATACTTGTTACTACACTATCACAACACCAGAGTCAAGTACTGGACAATACTACACATATATACTTGTTACTACACTATCACAACACCAGAGTCAAGTACTGGACAATACTACACATATATCCTTGTTACTACACTATCACAACACCAGAGTCAAGTACTGGACAATACTACACATATATCCTTGTTACTACACTATCACAACACCAGAGTCAAGTACTGGACAATACTACACATATATACTTGTTACTACACTATCACAACACCAGAGTCAAGTACTGGACAATACTACACATATATCCTTGTCACTACACTATCACAACACCAGAGTCAAGTACTGGACAATACTACACATATATACTTGTTACTACACTATCACAACACCAGAGTCAAGTACTGGACAATACTACACATATATACTTGTTACTACACTATCACAACACCAGAGTCAAGTACTGGACAATACTACACATATATACTTGTTACTACACTATCACAACACCAGAGTCAAGTACTGGACAATACTACACATATATACTTGTTACTACACTATCACAAAACCAGAGTCAAGTACTGGACAATACTACACATATATACTTGTAACTACACTATCACAACACCAGAGTCAAGTACTGGACAATACTACACATATATACTTGTTACTACACTATCACAACACCAGAGTCAAGTACTGGACAATACTACACATATATACTTGTTACTACACTATCACAACACCAGAGTCAAGTACTGGACAATACTACACATATATACTTGTTACTACACTATCACAACACCAGAGTCAAGTACTGGACAATACTACACATATATACTTGTTACTACACTATCACAACACCAGAGTCAAGTACTGGACAATACTACACATATATACTTGTTACTACACTATCACAACACCAGAGTCAAGTACTGGACAACACATTTTCTACAAAAAGAAAGTATTGTTGACCCTGTATATCGTGATACGTATCATATTGCCAGTTTCTTGTCAATACACACACCTAATACTCCTTCCTACATTATATATACTGTATATGTCTTTATTTAATGTCTTCATTAGATGATTTGTTTGTTGTTAATTCTGTCTTCCATTGTTATTTCTTCTACGAGTGTATTTATAATGAATATAAATAATCTTTTTTAAAAGAAAAAAACACACATTTCAGACAATATTAATCAATCAAAATACAATTATTTTTTTCTTTCTGCGCGTCCCGGTAACAATTATGAAAACATTATTAAAATAATGGATAAAAGTCTGATTTGTAATTATTTTAAGAATGTGTTTCAAAGTCCAAACGATCCAAACGACACATTCCTGGTGAATCCTGATCCTCGTCGGCCTCTCGTTACAGTAGCTCTCTCAGACAGACCCCCCCCCTCACTCAAGTCCTCATAAATCATTGTTAACAGAAGCGACCTGACGTCCTGAGGCTCGTACATCGAAACCAGAGTCGTGGATGTCGAGGCAGCCGAGGCCTTCAGAAACACACACTCCACACAAAGAACAACAACAGACCCGCACACGAGCGACATGAAAGCACCTGGAAGTAAGTGGAGATCTTTTTTCATCCGACAGGAATTCAGGATTCCCCCCCCCCCCCCCCCCTCAGACGATCCTTCCTAAACACAAGCAAATGACAGTGATTTGGACGCATGAAGCCGTTGATAACACAGCTGTCAATGAAGACGGGGGTGAGTCACAGATAATAGCCAGAAGAAGAAAAAATCCCCAAATTTGGCTTCGTTGAAAGTCCCGAAGGAAAACCCTCTCCAGTTCATAAACTGTTTTCTTCAGACAATTACATTAGAATGTGGGCCGCGGGGGCCGTCGAACAATCCGGATGTGGCTTTGAAAAAGAAACGTCGGAAAAAAAGGATGGAATTATTCCTTCGACTTTTTGCGGGGGGATCAAATCTGCTTAAACGCTCTTGTCTGCGTGAGTCCCAAATGTTTCTTGGCAGCAAGTCCTTCTTTTTTTTTCTTTCGCCAACTTACAGCGCTGCCTGTCAACTGCCGGCAAATGAGGCTCCAAAGAGCGTCTGCTTAGAAGCCAAATATCGACGTAACGCAACTGTTTATCCCGCAATTATTCCCATCTCTGTTTACAGAAAAAAAGCAGCACAAACGGACGGCGTTTAGCGGCCGTTATCTCGAGCGTCTCTATTGTGACGCCGCACTCAGAGGAGTCACACGAGTCTCCGCATCGATCCCGGACCAGCGGCTTTTAAAGCATCAATACCTCTGAAAACAGCAATTAAGACGCGGAACACATGTCTCGCCGCTGAGTGCCGTCGCCAAGGAAGCTCCGGTCGGCTCGATAATGACTCGAGGACCAACGGAATACCGGGGCGGGAATTCATAAAAGTTAACAAACCAGATCCAGCGTAATGTCGATAATTTATTTGAAGAAAGCTCTCCAGGTGAATATGACCCTCGTTTAAAAGAGCGATCAATGCGAAAAAGGAAGGGAAAAAAATATATATCGCTTGGCTTCAGGCGGAATCCATTTAAAGACGCTTCTGTCAAAAATGTATACTTTCTTACGGATCCTCAGTGGAGTTTAAATCCCAGAACCTTTTATGCGAAGCTGGTGAAATCTCCTTTAATTGTATCACTACGGCAGAGACCAGCTCAATGTGAGGGCCCCTGATAGGATCCCGTGTGGCCCCCGGTCTCTTGCAACGAAGGCTTCATTCGTGGTGCATTGCTAGAAGTGAGAAATCCAAAAATTCCCCAAATTTTCACTAGTGAGTTAAATGGAAATTTTAAGAAAGTTGTGCTTTTGATTAGCGGCGTTAGCATCTACACGTGTGTGTGTACTCGTAATTACTCCGCGATTATTCGCTCTGTAGTATTACTCTACGAGGCTCTTTTGTAATACTCTGTGAGGCTCTGAAGTATTACTATTTGAGGCTTTGTAGTATTAGCCTGTAAGGCAATGAAGTATTAGTATGTGAGGCTCTGAAGTATTACTATGTGAGGCTTTGTAGTATTACCCTGTAAGGCAATGAAGTATTACTCTGTGAGGCTCTGAAGTATTACTATGTGAGGCTTTGTAGTATTACCCTGTAAGGCAATGAAGTATTACCCTGTAAGGCTATGAAGTATTACTATGTGAGGCTCTGTAGTATTACTCTGTAAAGCTCTGTAGTATTACTCTGTGAGGCCCTGCAGTATTACTCTGTAAAGCTCTGTACTATTACTCAATGAGGCTGTGTAGTATGTAGTATTTACACGTGTGTGCACGGGTTCACTGACAAATCATAACAAAACAAAAGTGACAAGAAAAGTACAACAATTTAAGTATTTATTCTACTTATACAGGGGTTAAAATTGTTAGTGAATTACAAAATAAATATAGTATTACTACGGAGACCAACTTTTTATGCCTTTGTAGTTGGCTCACATTGTAGCTAAAAAAAAAAAATACACTCAATGAAGGTCCGAGATGTATTCGCAGTTGTGAAGTGTGTCTTCAAAAATATGTTTTTGTCTGATGACTACCGGAAGGGCTTTGATGTAATGGGATTAGTGGTTTGAATGGAGACAGGAACCTCTAGTGGCCATTTAGCGAAAACTGCGGTAGAAAGATAATACATTTCTTAGAAGATTTGGTTTTTATTAAGTAAAGAGGAAAATGTAAATGTTAACACCCCTACTATTAAACGTGTTGCTTTTGACTGTCTTTTTTAAATTTCCGATACGTTTTTTTCTAGTTTTTGTGATAAGCTGTCGATTTAGTTCTTATTCGTTTCAGTCGCAAGTCTAGTCCAGTTTCAGTCGACTGACATTTTGGTCTATTTCTAGTCAAGGAAACGTATATTTCAAGTTTCTTTTTCATTAAAATCCACAAAGGTAATCAAGTTAAGCTCTTAGATAAATCATTTTTATAGACTCGAAATGTTTTGGTCAATCAATTTAACATAGTTTTTACTAGTAATTTGCTTTTTTAAAGTCAATTCTAGTTATTGTCACGATGAACATCGGCATCTAAGGATTGTAAGTAAGTAAGTAAGTCATTTCCTTCTCAAATTTCTGTTACATGATGAAGGTTCGTCAATGAATTTTGTCAGTTTTTTTAATTGCTGTATAAAAACAAAATATCTGTCGGTTCATTAATGATAAAGAGTTTTTTTTGGATCAACGTCAGTTCGATATAATCATAAATTCTCAACAAGATAACTCTTGCAAGATGTTGTTTTTTTTTTTAATATGCTTTTAAAGCAATTTAGGTTTTAAATATTAATTGTTTTCATAAATGAACAATGAGAAAAACTTGAACTTAAGACGAATAAATGTGTTTTTAAAAACCCTCACGTTAATTCTCTCAATTGTGTTTATGTTTTCCAGAGTGTGATGAGAACTGAAGCAAAAGACGACTTTAGGACTTTTTGTGTTTTATCTAAAATTATAAAGTTAAAGAAAAAAAATAAATCTATTTTTTTTCAATGTTTGTTTATAACAGAGTTATTTGTGTGTTTGTCAAATAAATCCTGCTAAACTTTCTTCGGTTCTTTTTGGCATTTAGCAAATTTACAAAATAAGAAGAACAAGTTTTCTTGCTCCGGCATGTAGAGGGTTAATTTTCTGTCATTTGTGAATCTCAGTCTTTATATTGTTTCGTCTGTTGTTCTTGTCTGTTGTTCTTGTCTGTTGTTCTTGTCTGTTGTTCTTGTCTGTTGTTCTTGTCTGTTGTTCATGTCTGTTGTTCTTGTCCGTTGTTCTTGTCTGTTGTTCTTGTCTGTTGTTCTTGTCTGTTGTTCTTGTCTGTTGTTCTTTTCTGTTGTTCTTGTCTGTTGTTCTTGTCTGTTGTTCTTGTCTGTTGTTCTTGTCTGTTGTTCTTTTCTGTTGTTCTTGTCTGTTGTTCTTGTCTGTTGTTCTTGTCCGTTGTTCTTGTCCGTTGTTCTTGTCCGTTGTTCTTGTCCGTTGTTCTTGTCCGTTGTTCTTGTCCGTTGTTCTTGTCTGTTGTTCTTGTCTGTTGTTCTTGTCTGTTGTTCTTGTCCGTTGTTCTTGTCCGTTGTTCTTGTCTGTTGTTCTTGTCTGTTGTTCTTGTCTGTTGTTCTTGTCTGTTGTTCTTGTCCGTTGTTCTTGTCTGTTGTTCTTGTCTGTTGTTCTTGTCTGTTGTTCTTGTCCGTTGTTCTTGTCTGTTGTTCTTGTCCGTTGTTCTTGTCTGTTGTTCTTGTCTGTTGTTCTTGTCTGTTGTTCTTGTCTGTTGTTCTTGTCTGTTGTTCTTGTCCGTTGTTCTTGTCCGTTGTTCTTGTCCGTTGTTCTTGTCCGTTGTTCTTGTCTGTTGTTCTTGTCTGTTGTTCTTGTCTGTTGTTCTTGTCTGTTGTTCTTGTCCGTTGTTCTTGTCTGTTGTTCTTGTCCGTTGTTCTTGTGTCCGTTGTTCTTGTCTGTTGTTCTTGTCTGTTGTTCTTGTCCGTTGTTCTTGTCTGTTGTTCTTGTCTGTTGTTCTTGTCTGTTGTTCTTGTCCGTTGTTGTTGTCTGTTGTTCTTGTCCGTTGTTCTTGTCTGTTGTTCTTGTCTGTTGTTCTTGTCTGTTGTTCTTGTCTGTTGTTCTCAGCTCCGTCTGTGTGACTGATATAAATAGGATGAACGAGGAGAACGTGTCAGGACTCACACACCGAGAAGAGATTTCATGAGTGGAAGAGGAAAACCTTGAAGGGACAACTTTGTTCTGAAAGGTCACCGAGAGGGTCAATGACACGTTCAGGACTGACGCGAGGGTCACCAGGTGAGAAAACGTGGGTTCAAGGACTCAGGCAACGATGTACAAGAGACTTTCCATTTTTATAATTATTCACATGTTTGTGTCTCTCACATGTTGCTGGTGCGTCGCAGGTTACCTCGGAAAACTGTTGAATGAGTGATTTTCAGGCACGACTGACCCTGGACTGACCCTGGACTGACCCTGGACTGACCGTGGACTGACCCTGGACTGACCCTGGACTGACCCTGGACTGACCCTGGACTGACCCTGGACTGACCTTGGACTGACCCTGGACTGACCCCGGACTCTCATGGAATCTTCCCGGAGAGTGTTTTTGAAAACATATTTTTGGCGTCTTTATGTAAAATAGGATTGAGTTTTATTAGGTTCGGGTCATTTTCTGATGCCTTTTCAAGAAGGAGCTGAGAAGATCATGTTCGGAGATAAATCACTCAAATAATATAATAATAAAACACTGTTCACAGACGTTAAATAGCTTAAAACTTTAAAACCGAAAACATCACTTCTTAACCAACGGTCTTGAACCAACACATTATCACATATTTGAGTGAACACAATATAAACATTTTAGTTATTTGTTGGATAATTAATATTTTTTAATTATTATTTAATTTAATATGTCATTGTAATGTTATGTATTTTGTTTTATTTTACTCATCTCGTTTTTTTCAAAAATATGTCAAGATGAGTCACAGTAGTATTACTCAGCAATTCACCATAGTATTCCTATGCGAGTCAGCTCAGTATTACTTTGCTAGTCACTGTAGTATTACTCCACTATTCAACATAGCATTACTCAGGAAAGCTTTGTAGTATTACTACCAAAGGCTACTTAACAGTAGTATTACACCGGGAATTTCCTCAGTGTAACACCGTGAGTCCCGGTAGTATTTCTCCATGAGTACCCGTACTATTACTCTCTGAGTATTCTTAATTACTCGTAATTACTTTGCGATTATTCGCCCTGTAGTATTACTCTGCGAGGGTCTGTAGTATTACTATGCGAGGCTCTTTTGTATTACTCTGTTAGGCTATGAAGTATTACTATGTGAGGCTCTGTAGTATTACTCTGCAAAGCTCTGTAGTATTACTCTGTAAAGCTATGTAGTATTACTCTGTAATGCTCTTTAGTATTACTCTGAGAGGCTATGTAGTATTACTCTGTAAAGTCTTGTAGTATTACTCTGTAAAGTCTTGTAGTATTACTATGTGGAGCTTTGTAGTATTACTCTGTGTGGCTCTGTAGTATTACTCTGTAAAGCTCTGTAGTATTACTCTGTAAAGCTATGTAGTATTACTCTATAAAGCTCTTTAGTATTACTCTCAGAGGCTATGTAGTATTACTCTGTAAAGTCTTGTAGTATTACTCTGTGGAGCTTTGTAGTATTACTCTTTGTGGCTCTGTAGTATTACTCTGTGAGGCTCTGTAGTATTACTCTGTGAGGCTCTTTTGTATTACTTTGTCGGGCTCTGTAGTATTACTCTGTAAAGCTCTGTAGTATTACTCTGTAAAGCTATGTAGTATTACTCTATAAAGCTCTTTAGTATTACTCTGAGAGGCTATGTAGTATTACTCTGTAAAGTCTTGTAGTATTACTCTGTGGAGCTTTGTAGTATTACTCTGTGAGGCTCTGTTGTATTACTTTGTCGGGCTCTGTAGTATTACTCTGTGAGGCTCTGTAGTATTACTCTGTGAGGCTCTGCAGTATTACTCTGTAAAGCTCTGTAGTATTACTCTGTGAGGCTCTGTAGTATTACCCTGTAAAGTTTTGTAGTATTACTCTGCGAGGCTCTGTAGTATAATTCAGCAAGTCAATACTTGTTGCAAATGTTTATCTAATTTTTATTTATTTATGTATTTTCCTAAACGGTTATGACTGATATGTTGATATCTGTTCACACGTGTAGATGTTGACGCGACGATCGACATGTTGTTAAAACCCTTTTTTCTTCTCGTGCTCAGGCATGTTCGGGGTTCATTTTCCCTCCTTGCTAAGTCATCAATAACGACGGGATGATTGACGAGGTGCAGGTTTTTAGCTCTTATTCTGAGTCTCCGTGAATCTTAAAGCTTTTTAAGAAATAATGTCTCCTCCGGTGTATTTCACGGGGTCAAGAGACGACATCGTTCGTCGAGCTGAAGAGTGAGCAGCACTCCGGCTGTGGGCAGCACTTACTGGTGCAGGAGTGTCATGTTGAGGAGAACGTATGGGCCCAGAAATAGACTTTCCCATTTCCTGTCCGGGGTCATGAAGGATTACTCGGGTTGAATTATTCAAATACGGCGCAGGATTATTTCAATATTTGAAGACCTCACTGGTGTTTCCGTAATGATGCTCTTTTTGTGTCGGCGGTGGTTTTAAATTTTCTTTCTTTCGTGAAAAAACGCCCCGATGGACCTTCATGAATAATTTTTGCGCAGCTCTTAGCGGGTCATAGAGACGCATCCACGCTCTTAATATCGCGGGCGATCACGTTGAGTGACAGCTCGCAGGGACTGGCATGTTTACGCCACGGGGTATCATAAAACATGAGCTAATTATCCGAGAGTGCTAATGTCAGCGCCGGCGCCAGAATATTATTGACTGGACCGACCTGAGCCCATAATCCAGATTAATCTGACCCGAGCATCACGGCCTGACGTTACATTTCAATAATTAATACCACGATCAGTGGATAAATAACGTGATAAAAAAAACAAAAGATAAAACACAATCCATTACTGTGACACACACACACACACACAAAAAAAAAAATGCCTTTATTATTTAAACAAAACATGATTTGGAGTTTATGACACTTTGAATTATTCATCACGAACCAAACACAGGCCTTTTTATTATGATAAGTAACTGTGATGGAAGCTGCTGTTGAGGAGTTGTTTGTGATTAATAAACTGTGTTGTATTATTTATCTGAAGATGAACAGAGTCATTAAAGTCTCGCTTGTTTCTCACACACACACTTTCATGCCTCGCTTTTTACAAGCTGGTTATTGTTGTGAGTTGTTTAGCTTGACACTAGTTGAACGTGTTCATCTGTATCTCTTCAAAATTAATGCATTTTTAAAGCAGAGTAATACTACGGTGCCTCACGTACTTATAATATCGCGCATTGCGGAGTAATACTAGAGTACCTTGCATAGTTATACTACCACTCCTTGCGGAATAATACTACCACTCCTCGCGGAGCAATACTACAACACCTTGCATAAAAATACTACCACTCCTCGAGGAGTAATACTACAGCACTATGGCCGAGTAATATTACGGCACCTCGTGTGTAAGACTTCTGTGCCATGCGGAGTAATACTAAGGTGCAATTCTGAGTAATATTACGGCGCTATGCGGAGTAATTGTACAGCGCTATGAGGAGTAAGACTATGGCACCTCTAGGAGTATAACTATGCCGCTATGAAGAATAATAGTAAGGCATTATGCACAGTAATACCACAGCGCTATGGCCGAGTAATACTAAGGCGCTATGCGGAGAAATACTAAGGCGCAATTCGGAGTAATACTAAGGTGCAATTCGGAGTAATAGTACAACGCTTTGCGGAGTAATTGTGCAGCGCTATGAGGAGTAATACTAAGGTGCCATTCGGATTAATACTATGGCGCTATGCCGAGAAATTGTACAGAGCAATGAGGAGTAATACTACGGTACCTCTAGGAGTAAAACTATGCCCCTATGAAGATTAATAGTAAGTAATACTACAGCTCTATGGCCAAGTAATATTGCAGCGCCTCTGGGAGTAATACTACGGCGCTATGCGGAGAAATACTAAGGCGCAATTCAGAGTAATACTAAGGTGCAATTAGGAGTAATACTACATCGCTATGCGTAGTAATTATACAGCGCTTTGAGGAATAATTCTACAGCACCTCTGGGAGTAAGACTATGCCGCTATGAAGAGTAATAGTAAGGCATTATGCACAGTAATACTAAGCGCTATGGCCGAATAATATTGCGGCACCTCTGGGAGTATTACTAAGGCGCCATGAGGAGTAATACTATGGCGCCTCATAGAGTAATACAACGGTTCCTCGCAGAGTAATATTATGGCCTTGCAAGGAAAATTTAAGAATTATAAGTTTGCCTTATAGTGCGAAAAATACATTTTTTTTCTTTTATACAGTTTTATATGCAGTATCAGCACAATCCTCAAGTATCACAGTATATTGTATCGTCTCTGTATCGTGACACTGACGTAGCGACTCACAAATTGTTGCCAATACACGCAACAGTAATTATCACACATTCAAATTACCTGAAAAACGAAATTAAAGTGCATCTAAAACCAGATAAACTGTAATACACAACATTACAGTACAGTAGGTCATTGGTTTACCAAATATACCAAAGAATTTTAAACAATTTCAATAAAGTTCTATCTATCTATATCCTACACCAGACACGTGGACTTTCTTAAGAAATGTAATTCACTTTACATTTTTGTGACTTAATGGCTATTTTAGAAAAGTTTTGTGTTACAATTTATAAAGTAGGCAACTCAATTTTAATTGAAAATACAATTTAAGTTTTCTTAATTGAAGAACTTCCATCAAGTACTTCCTGTAACGATTTTGAACAGGTCAGGATTCAGAGTGAAATCCAGATTTTAGTTTTTTTAATTCTATAGATGTGGTGTTTTCATTGTTACCGGCTCCATCATCGATGTTCCATCATCATGTGTTCATCAACGGCGACTACAGTGAAACAAAGACAAGAAGAACACCTCCTCCTCCTCCTCCTCCTCGTCCTCCTCCTCTCATCGTCCTTGACACACTTACCCAAGGTCGACACTCTGACCCCATCAGCCGTCGGTGTAGACGTCCCACCGGGGGCCTCGAAAACACTCCGAACCCCCCGCAGCATCTATCTCCCGGTCCTGGGTGACTCTGTGTGGCCCCCATTCAACCGCCGAGGGCCGTCCCTCAGACGACTCCCTCTCAGCCGGTGATTAATGCCTGTTTACTTCGGGAAGGCCAAAGCATTTCCCAGAATGGGAGGCAGGGACTGTGAAAAAAAAGGGGGCCGTTGGAACCAGGAAAGCGAGGGGGCGGCGAATGAACGAGGAGCTGTTAGATGCTGTGTATACAGTATTTATATACGACATGAGAGTCGCGGTAAATGACAAGAAATCAGAAGCTTTATATGAAAACCGTGGACTTGAATCGCTTGAATTCCTCGACGACGTGCACCGTGTTTATTAAACAATGAATCACAGGCATCCTTTAATGGATATTGTAAGTGCTGCTTTCTGCTGGAAAACGGTGGCCATTGAAGTGGCCCCCGCTCTCAAGATCCATAATGAGCCGGAGGTTCCTCGTAAAACTAACAATACGATGAGAAAAAGTAAACAGAGACGAATGAACGCATCGCTCAGTCTGTGGCCAGTGAGAGGAAACAGATGACAAATAAATGGTTTGTTGTGGTTTCTTCTCCGAGAGCCGGAGTTTTTATTTTCGCCCCAAAATTGAATCCGCTAAAGTCCTGCCGCACACGTTCATTCCTTCGTTATGTTTCCAGAAGATTGAGATCATTTGCATAAGGTTAGAAAGAGTAAAAGAATTTAGAGGCTTTTATGATTCTGTCGGGAATTTGAGCTGAAATCTATCATCAAAAACGTGTTTGTCTAAGCCTGTTATTGTCTATTATATCAGTGATGAAAGTGGTGAAATTTATATTTAATTGTTGGTAAATAAGCAAATACAAAGAATCAGTTCCCAATTTTCCCGGGCCTTCAGCTTTCCCTCTCAAAAGGAAAAGAAAGAACCAATATTAAATATTCCCCTGAGCATTTTCTCTAAAAGTAACGATCGTTTTTGTTTCTTCTTTTGAGTCATTTGGTCACAAAGTATCACAAAAACCTTCTTTGTTTAGACATAATATTTTCTTATTTTGAACAACACACACATCATTTCACTTATTTATTAGAGGCGCAAGATAATAATTGTTAAATATCGTTTTTTCATGTTGCTGTATCAATATATCGTTTTTTCTATTACTTCATTTATATCTGTCTTCGAATCTTGAATTGTTATGTATAATATTTCTTTCATGGTTTGTTTTAAAACACATTTTCTATAAAACAAACAACAACAAAATTGTTTTTTTTTACAATTAATGTTTTTGTGTTGAAATTAAACTTTCAACCTCTAGATGGCAGCAGTCATTGTCCCGTTCGCTGCTCAAAGAAAAATCCTGACGATGACTGAGGACGAGAGGATACAGTGACTCCAGCAGCTTTTAAAGCTGATGTTTGGACATATTTTGGTTTGACAATACTACACATATATACTTGTTACTACACTATCACAACACCAGAGTCAAGTACTGGACAATACTACACATATATCCTTGTTACTACACTATCACAACACCAGAGTCAAGTACTGGACAATACTACACATATATACTTGTTACTACACTATCACAACACCAGAGTCAAGTACTGGACAATACTACACATATATACTTTTTACTACACTATCACAACATCAGAGTCAAGTACTGGACAATACTACACATATATACTTTTTACTACACTATCACAACATCAGAGTCAAGTACTGGACAATACTACACATATATACTTGTTACTACACTATCACAACACAAGAGTCAAGTACTGGACAATACTACACATATATACTTTTTACTACACTATCACAACATCAGAGTCAAGTAATGGACAATACTACACATATATACTTTTTACTACACTATCACAACACAAGAGTCAAGTACTGGACAATACTACACATATATACTTTTTACTACACTATCACAACACAAGAGTCAAGTACTGGACAATACTACACATATATACTTTTTACTACACTATCACAACATCAGAGTCAAGTAATGGACAATACTACACATATATACTTTTTACTACACTATCACAACACAAGAGTCAAGTACTGGACAATACTACACATATATACTTTTTACTACACTATCACAACATCAGAGTCAAGTACTGGACAATACTACACATATATACTTTTTACTACACTATCACAACATCAGAGTCAAGTACTGGACAATACTACACATATATACTTGTTACTACACTATCACAACACAAGAGTCAAGTACTGGACAATACTACACATATATACTTTTTACTACACTATCACAACACCAGAGTCAAGTACTGGGCAATACTACACATATATACTTGTTACTACACTATCACAACACCAGAGTCAAGTACTGGGCAATATTACACATATATCCTTGTTACTACACTATCACAACACCAGAGTCAAGTACTGGACAATACTACACATATATACTTTTTACTACACTATCATAACACCAGAGTCAAGTACTCGACAAAACTACAAATATATTTGTGTTCCTAAAGTATCACTGTATATCACTATATATGGTATTATTGACCCTGTATTTCATTCTTGACAAAACACTCCCCTATTATTAAGTAATTCATTTCCATTGCATTATATCTTCAAACATGAGTCTTGTTTATTTTTTTTCTAATCTAATTTAGAAAAAAACAACAACTATACATCATTTTTTATTCTCGTTGAAATATTTATCGAACACGCGACACTGGCCTGCTTCTGTTTGCCTTCGCGTTTGATGTTTCAAGCAATAAAACATCAGAGCGCGGCGGAACACTGACAGCTGACGCTGCCCCGACCAGACCTATCGTTGTTGCGTTCGCTCATAAATCTGTTGGATCTGTCTCCGCTCATGTTGCCGCTCACACGGCTTCACATCCAGAGGAGCCCCGAGCTTTGATTCGGAGGGCGGACCTGGTCGGGCGAGGAATCTGTCAGAAGTGTTGAGCCGGAATCCGGTGAGTTGAAGAAAGTCTGAGCCGTCAGTGACGGGTGCGTCGGGATCAAGGCCTGCCTTGCGTCAGCAGTCGCTCGAACGACCTCGGTGGTCCGCGGCTGATCACAGGACGTTGGGTCTTCAGGTCGGAGGAACCGGTCTTGTTAGGTCGGCCGCTCTTGTTCGTTCAATTAACAAAACATGCGACGAGGTTCTACGTGTTCCCTGCTCGCTCGCCATCAAAGATTTGGCTGGTGTTTTAATATTTTAAGATGGTGCTCGGAACACGGTCCTGGAACAAGAACGTCATGAATTAATGAAACGCCGATATATCCAGCAAAGTTCATCAACTTTTCACGAGTCAGGGATGAATTTAGAAGACATTTGGATAATTTAGCCCCAGAGAGATTCGACGTGTTCACAGAGTACACTTGAGAATCCTGACAAAAACCTTGAATCACATCATCCGATTGAATCATAAACTCTTTTTGTATTTAATTTTATTTTTTATGTTATTTTACATCCATGTGACTAACAGCGTAATGATCATTTATTTACCTCTGCCAAGGAGATCATTTGACCATTTGTGTCCCTCTTTCTGTTTCCTGGACAAGATAGAAACACTTCAGGGACTTTCAAAGTTGGGGCTCCAGGGGGCGCTAGAAGATTTGTCATCAGAATATTGAAGGAAAGGGAAAAATGGAATGTTATATAATATAACTTAATGTAAAATAACATTTTTAACCCTTTTGCCCTGAGCATACAACGTGAAACTGCTTTTCAAGTTTACGGTTGTACCTGAACACACCACCTGTGATGATGCTACATTTTGTGTCAACCTGGCTGTTTTTTCACATGTTACCAAGTAGCTTGTAGCTAGTCAGCAAAATATAGACCATTTCCTGTTAGGAAACGACAGAGGAGCAGACCAAACAGAACTGAAGTCCTGCTGTAGAAGATTCTGCTGGTAAAAAGTTATACCACAAATCCCTAAATGTAGATTTGGAGCCAGGGCCTTCAGTTTACAAGCCCCTCTGCTGTGGAACCAATTACCGGCTTCAATCCGGAGGCCAGACACCCTCTCTATGTTTAAAAACAATGTTAAAACCTTTTTTTTTCGATGAAGCCTATAATTAACCAAACTGTTTATCTTTAGCTGCTATAACTAACTTAACTGTTTATCTTAAGCTGCTATAGGCTGAGAATGCTGGAGGAGTTTTAGACACAGAGCTCTGTATATCCTTCTTTTCTGCATTACATTCATCACCTGTGCAGTTTAAACACCTTTTTATTTCTCTCCCGGAGCCCCAGGGTTCCACCTCCAGAGCTGCTGCTGATCCAGGATCTTCACCACGTCATCAGATCCCGAGTTCTCTCCAGCACCTCCATGGACACGCCTACACTCTCCTTCTTTTCTCTCACTATATCCTCCCTCACTCTTCTCCTTATCCATCTGTCTCCCCCCCCATCCTTCCTCCCAGCCAGTCACAGCAGGAGTCAACAATGAGTCTGGTTCTGCTCGAGGTTTCTTCTAAAAGGAAGTTTTTCCTCGCCATAGCTCACTGTACAGTGTTTCGCTTCTTGCTCTTTGTTGAATTGCTGGATCTTTTTTTCCTTAATCAACTATAGTCTTACTTCAACTGTAAGTTCTCTTGAGATAACTTTGTTATGATAAGACAGTTTAAATAAAATTGAATTGATCGTTTGTTCTGTTTTGTGAACACTGATGGTGTGTTGGGGGGCTTGGCGTGGAGAATATTTTGGAACCTCTGTTCTAAATGACCATCTTGATCCACAAACTACTTGAAGATTCCAAATCTCAACTATAAGTCCGTACTCTCTCTTTCAGTTTGTTGTGAAGGACTTCAGCGATGCAGCCTCCTGTTGTCAGACCAGGCTTTTGTCGGCCAAAGAAATTAAAAAATGTGTAAATTAGCAACTTGGTTGAATTCTAGACTCAACCAAGTTAGCTTTTCTTGTTGGTCTAATGTTAACACTATCGACTCTCGACAAATCTCTCATCGAATAGATCAAGAACCTTCACTACAACGAACGATGAACTGATTCGTCTTTTCCTGACATTTGATCAACTTCATTCTCTTATTCACGCTATTCAGTTCCTGCAGGTTAAGTTAAGTTAAATGACGTTTCCAGGTCAACTTGTGACCTTTTCTTTGAGTATATTCTCCCCGTGTTGAGTGGGTTTACTCCGGGCACTCCGGTTTCCTCCCACAGTCCAAAAACATACTGAGGTTGATTGAGAACTTGGGGAAATTGTCCATGTGTGTGAATGGTTGTCTGTCTTTGTGCGCCCATCAACAGACTGGCGTCCTGTTCAGGGTGTCCCCGGCCTCTCGCCCAATGAAACTGGAATAGACCCCCCCCCCATAAGGGTTTAAGCGGTAAAGAAAATGAATGAATATTGTAGAAATAATTGTCTCTTAGTTCTGATATAAATCATAGAAACAAGCCATTATTGGAGAGTTCTATAGATGCTCCTTCAGAACATAAGAAGCTTCAGAACTGAAGAAGCCTCTTGGATGAAGGTTAAGCGTCGACTCAGTCCAGGAGCCTCACTTTGGAACTCTCTGGATAACAATATCAGGATGAATCAGAAACTACACACAGCCACAGAGTCTCTCGTAAAGCATCAACTCATGGATCAAATCATCATGAAAACAATTGCAGTTTCTTGTCGCCCATGATTAATAACGGTATTTCTTTTAGTGATGATTTTTGGTAACGTATGAAGCGTGACTTCAACCGTTCTTCATCTTGACTTCAGACTCCAAATGGCCTCTTGAAATGTAAATAATATTCTTTAATTCAAATTAAAACTGGACAACATTCAGGATCGGTGAGGAAGAAGATTGTTTTCCTGAGATGACGTGGTCCTCGTGACTCCCATCAAGAGAACTTTCAAGGTCATGAGAACGGATCTCAGGTGAACGTGAGGCCACCGGGATTAAGATCTGAGCCTCGCAATCGATGATCGGTCGTCGAGTCAAACATGCTGATGATGCCGTGTTGCTCCTGCTGCCGAACCTGCAGCAAGACGAACGGATGCGATGAAAGGATTTTTCTCTCCTCGCTTGTCTTTCACCCGGATTTGTTGCATTATCGTCTTTTGTCCTCATCATTCACGGGGTTTTCTCGATATCCCCGAGACGTCCGTACACTCATGTGGCTTTTTGTAAAATTAAAAAAGGACTCCTGGGAAGTTTGAGCCAAGAAAGAAGTGCCGTTGAAAGTGCCGTCTTTCATGTTGAAACACACTCCCGGTGACAGTGGTGTCTTTGGCTGTGTTTTACAGGATGACTCACGGTCATGATGGACAGGCAAATCGATATTTTGACTTTGGCCATCGTTTTTTTTCCCCCCCTCCCTTTCTCTTCCAGCGGACGAGCGATGGTAATGGACGAGGACAGTAAATAAGTGGAAGGTTCTTGACAAATGAATCCATTAACATTTGCCTGTGTCGCCTGGTGAGCAGATTTGCTGTTTTATGGAGCAGGAAAAAAGAGCTAGTAAATCTGAGGGCGTTGTAAGGGTGAGGAGCTGAGAGCAGGCTGGGGAACACATCTCCCATGATGCAGCACTTTATCTCTCTCTCAAATGGCATCTTTATCTGCCTAAATTAAGTTTTGATTCCTCGCCACATACGGAGCAGCAAATCACTTTTAATACTGATATCAAGAGCAGCACTAAAGTGTGCCCGGAGCGACGGAACGCAACTTTACTGTGTGGCACGTAGTGTCGTCGTCACCACTCGTTGTGTGTCCCTGGCTTCGGACTTTGAGAGCAGATTATCTTTCGTCTTCATTCAGATATCTGTCAAAGAACCCACGTTTAAATACACTCCCAGTCAGAAAAACAGACTTCTTTGGCATTTAAAACATAATTACAGTCTGGTTGAAAAACTGTAAAACACTTGTTTCACGTTCAGCTCATACTGTGAGGCTTTCGTTTTTTTTCCTTCTATTAATCAGATTTCCATAAAAAGGGAATTATTCCCTTCATCGAACGGATCGGCTTCATACCCATTTTCATGTTTGAACAAGAAGGATGTGTCTCGCCTGCAGTTCATACAAACCTCTGTAGCCAGAATTCTGAGCTGCTCTAGTAGAAGAACTTACATTTCTCCTTCAAACTCTTCACTGGCTGCCAGTTTCTTTCAGGATCATTTTAAAATTCTGGTTC
>NC_141822.1:4395582-4420582 GCF_982586985.1 Callionymus lyra | reverse complement strand
CGGAGCCTCGAGGAGTAATACTACAGAGCTTCGGAAACAATTACTACAGATCCTTGGGAAGTAATACTACAGTGCCTCGCTGAGTAATATTACAGAGCCTCGAGGAGGATTACTACAGAGCCTCGGGGAGTATTATTACAAAACCTTGCGGAGTAATACTACAGAGCCTCGGGGAGTAATACTACAGAGCCTTGTGAGGGAATAATACGGAGCCTCGAGGAGTAATACTACAGAGCTTTGTGAGGTAATAATACGGAGCCTCGAGGAGTAATACTACAGAGCTTCGGGAACAATTACTACAGATCCTTGGGAAGTAATACTACAGTGCCTCGCTGAGTAATATTACACAGCCTCGAGGAGGATTACTACAGAGCCTCGGGGATTAATACTACAGAGCCTCGGGGAGTAATACTAAAGAGCTTTGTGAGGTAATAATACGGAGCCTCGAGGAGTAATACTACAGAGCTTCGGGAACAATTACTACAGATCCTTGGGAAGTAATACTACAGTGCCTCGCTGAGTAATATTACAGAGCCTCGAGGAGGATTACTACAGAGCCTCGGGGAGTATTATTACAAAACCTTGCGGAGTAATACTACAGAGCCTCGGGGAGTAATACTACAGAGCCTTGTGAGGTAATAATACGGAGCCTCGAGGAGTATTACTACGAAGCTTTGCGGAGTAATACTAAAGAGCTTTGTGAGGTAATAATACGGAGCCTCGAGGAGTAATACTACAGAGCTTCGGGAACAATTACTACAGATCCTTGGGAAGTAATACTACAGTGCCTCGCTGAGTAATATTACACAGCCTCGAGGAGGATTACTACAGAGCCTCGAGGAGTAATACTACAGAGCCTCGGATACTTATACTACCAAGTTATACTAGGTAGCCTTGTGTAGGAATACTATGGAGCCAAACTAAGTAGTACCATAGAGCTCAACCGAGTACTACCAAAGTGCTTCGCAGAGTATTACTAGGAAACCTTGTGTTAAAAAAACGACAGGACTTCGCAGATTAATACTAAAAATCCTCGTAGAGTAAGCGACTCCATACTTTACCAAAGTTGTACTGTAATACTCTGACGTGTTCTGAGTATGTTCAGCATAAAAGAGGCTCATCCAGAAGATCCGAAGAACATTGGTCCATAGAGACTGAATAAAGTGAGGGAATGTGTTTTTATAAAATGTTTATTTTCATCTGTGACTGAAGATAAAGAGCAGCTGTGGGAAATAACTATAAGAGCAATTAAAAATGATCAAAAACTATGTTGGATCAAGCAGTTAAAGAGCGAAAGTATCAAACACTCGACCAAACCTTTATGTTCAGAAGTGTCGTGTTTTGTCCCTTTATTTTTTCCTCTAAATAATGATCGAACACCTTAATTCCCGAACGATGGTTATATTTTGAATGTTAAGAGTTTTCTCTGTCAAAAAATAAACCCCTTGCTCTTGTTGTGATTTAAGATATTTTTGTTCTTCATTCTATTAAAAAATATTTTAACAATCATTTCAAAGTTGGTCAAACAGAGAGAGAAAATTGAATATGTGTTGACTTTGAATGAAAAAAAAAACACATGATGTAAGTAAGTAAGTAAGTAATTTATATTTATGGAGCGCTTTTCCAGACCAGGGTCACAAAGCGATTAAACAATCAAAATAACACCCAATAAAATATAAACTTAAGATCAAGATAACACCGAGAATAACACAGGAGTCTCAGAGAATCAAGAAAAAGCTCAAATCAAAGTGTCTTGAGATGTTTCTTGAAGGAGTCAGTAGATCATCAAACACAGATGTTTCTTGAAGGAGTCAGTAGATCATCAAACACAGATGTTTCTTGAAGGAGTCAGTAGATCATCAAACACAGATGTTTCTTGAAGGAGTCAGTAGATCATCAAACACAGATGTTTCTTGATGGAGTCAGTAGATCATCAAACACAGATGTTTCTTGAAGGAGTCAGTAGATCATCAAACACAGAGATGTTTCTTGAAGGAGTCAGTAGATCATCAAACACAGATGTTTCTTGAAGGAGTCAGTAGATCATCAAACACAGATGTTTCTTGAAGGAGTCAGTAGATCATCAAACACAGATGTTTCTTGAAGGAGTCAGTAGATCATCAAACACAGATGTTTCTTGAAGGAGTCAGTAGATCATCAAACACAGATGTTTCTTGAAGGAGTCAGTAGATCATCAAACACAGATGTTTCTTGATGGAGTCAGTAGATCATCAAACACAGAGATGTTTCTTGAAGGAGTCAGTAGATCATCAAACACAGATGTTTCTTGAAGGAGTCAGTAGATCATCAAACACAGATGTTTCTTGAAGGAGTCAGTAGATCATCAAACACAGATGTTTCTTGAAGGAGTCAGTAGATCATCAAACACAGATGTTTCTTGAAGGAGTCAGTAGATCATCAAACACAGATGTTTCTTGAAGGAGTCAGTAGATCATCAAACACAGAGATGTTTCTTGAAGGAGTCAGTAGATCATCAAACACAGATGTTTCTTGAAGGAGTCAGTAGATCATCAAACACAGATGTTTCTTGAAGGAGTCAGTAGATCATCAAACACAGATGTTTCTTGAAGGAGTCAGTAGATCATCAAACACAGATGTTTCTTGAAGGAGTCAGTAGATCATCAAACACAGATGTTTCTTGATGGAGTCAGTAGATCATCAAACACAGAGATGTTTCTTGAAGGAGTCAGTAGATCATCAAACACAGATGTTTCTTGAAGGAGTCAGTAGATCATCAAACACAGATGTTTCTTGAAGGAGTCAGTAGATCATCAAACACAGATGTTGTAAGTCTGGATCAGATCACTGATGGAAGGTCTGACCATGAATAGATCTGAAAGTAAGAACCAGAATTTAAAAATGATCCTGAAAGAAACTGGCAGCCAGTGAAGAGTTTGAAGGAGAAATGTGAGTTCTTCTACTAGAGCGGCTCAGAATTCTGGCTGCAGAGTTTAGTATGAACTGCAGGCGAGACACATCCTTCTGGTTTAGACACGAAAACAAACTTACTATAGTCCAGATGAGAAGACTCAAACGCATGGATTATAAAATCCAGATCATGTTGTGACAACATTTTCAAGTTTTCAGTTGTTATGTTACCAATTATTTGATAAAACACCGCCAGAGAAAAATGCAACCTCGACTATTTATTACATTTTGATCAACAAAGCATCCGGCTTTTGTTTCCAGAGCCAGAGTGCGTCACTCCATCTTATCCTGGACTGACCTGAAAATGTATTTAATGACCAATGAGGTGAGGTTTGACAGAGAATAAGTTTCTTCTCACAGATGAACCTCGAAGAGTCGCTGTCACTAGTCGAGTCAAGAGTTCACCATCATCTGGGCAACAAAAAAATCATTAGAGATATAGATTTGAAATGATTCCTACTGACAGATTTCTCTCTTCTCTCTCCCTCGCTGGGAAACATCCATCACAGACGTGACCCATATAACACGAGTTAATAATCAATTTAGATTTGCTTAATAAAAACATATTTAATGTATTCATTTCAATTCTGCTCTGATTTATCGCTGTGTGTGTGTGTGTTGTGGTGTGTGTGTGTGTGTGTGTGTGTGCGTGTGTGTGTGTGTGTGTGTGTGTGTGTGTGTGTGTGTGTGTGTGTGTGTGTGTGTGTGTGTGTGTGTGTGTGTGTGTGTGTGTGTGTGTGTGTGTGTGTGTGCGTGTGTGCGTGTGTGTGTGTGTGTGTGTGTGTTTGTGTGTATGTGTGTGTGTGTGTGTGTGCGTGTGTGTGTGTGTGCGTGCGTGCGTGTGTGTGTGTGTGTGTGTGTGTGTGTGTGTGTGTGCGTGCGTGTGTGTGTGTGTGTGTGTGCGTGCGTGCGTGTGTGTGTGTGTGTGTGTATGTGTGTGTGTGTGTGTGTGTGTGTGTGTGTGTGTGTGTGTGTGTGTGTGTGTGTGCGTGTGCGTGTGTGTGTGTGTGTGTGTGTGTGGGTCGTTCACCTCCATCACCGTCATTAGAGTCACGCGGTTCCATTATTGGAGCTGAAACATGGAAGTCAGTTAAGATTCACGCAGAGCAGCACTTACTCCAAACATCTCTCGCTGATGAATGTTCGTGGTTCCCGAGGACGACGCTGGACATTTACATGGCCGTGGAACTAATGGTTGGCTTTTTAATAATCAGATCACGATGGCAGATGAAATTGATTTTTTTTAACATTTCTATTCATTTGCAAAGGATTTAGTTGTATTTTATGTTCAGGAGAAAAAAAAAAACACGATCACGATCGTAAACCATGCAGATGAAGAGCCGTTGTCGTTGAAAGTGATGGCGGAGACTTTTGTTTAAACCACTCCTCGTGCTTCCAGACGCTCTCGCTCCCTCGGACACGCTCGCCCTCCTGGGGTCGCCCTGCATTACAGTGTCAGGTTTCCTGAGAGAAACATCCATCTAGCAGCAATCCTGCGAAACAAATGCATCGTGTGTGTGTGTGTGTGTGTGTGTGTGTGTGTGTGTGTGTGTGTGTGAGGCTGTTTTCTGTATCGAAAAGGGCAGTCGTGGAAGAGGAGGGCTTGGGGGTGTTGGGGGTGTTTTTACACCTTGGTTTCCTACGACATAGAAGCTTTCACTCCTCGGACGACACGCCACGTTGCCTCCTTTAAGAGTCGACATGGATGGACAATAAGATGTCGGTGTTTTTTATCTTTTTCTCCCAGTGAAGCAAACACCTGCTGCTATTCATGTTTATTCTCCAGCCATAGTTGTGTTACCGCTGAACCTACTACACACAGAGGTGTGTGTTGTCAAGAATCTATTTATACCATACGTATCGTGATAGAGGCTCAACGATACGATACATTTGATTGGCCACTTCGTGCCACTGAATCTGACCCATATATGTGTAGTATTGTTGAGTACTTGACTCTGGTGTTGTGATAGTGTAGTAAAAAGTATATATGTGTAGTATTGCGGAGTACTTGACGCTGGTGTTGTGATAGTGTAGTAACAAGTATATATGTGTAGTATTGTCCAGTACTTGACTCTGGTGTTGTGATAGTGTAGTAAATATGTGTAGTATTGTCCAGTACTTGACTCTGGTGTTGTAGTATTTACAGACCACATGACTCTTGATGAAGTCGTAAATTCTTTCATTTGTTTTCAAACCAAAATATGTCCAAACATCAGCTTTAAAAGCTGCTGGAGTCACTGTATCCTCTCGTCCTCAGTCATCGCCGGGTTCTTGCGGAATGTGATTGTTTCTTTAGTTATGTAAGTAAGTAATTCTTATTTGTACAGCGCTTTTCCAGGGTCACAAAGCGCTTAAACAATCAAAACAATATTCAATAAAGTACATACTTTAAAGATCAAGATAAAACTGATAACACAACAGGAGTTCGAGAAATTCAAGGAAAAGCCTGAACAAATAGAAACGTCTTAAGATGTTTCTTAAAGGAGTCAGTAGATCATCAAGCGCAAAGAGAGAGAAGATCGTTCCAAAGCTTAGGAGCAACAGCCTGAAAAGATTTCTCTCCTCTGGTCCTGAGCCGTGTGCGTGGAACCATAAGTAGATTCTGATCTACAGACCTCAGAGCCCGAGCTGGGGTGTAAGGCTGGATCAGATCAGTGATGTAAGGAGGAGCCTGACCATGAATAGATCTGAAAGTAAGAACCAGAATTTTAAAGTTGATCCTGAAAGAAACTGGAAGCCAGTGAAGAGTTTGAAGGATCGGAGAAATGTGAGTTCTTCTACTAGAGCGGGTCAGAATTCTCGCTGCAGAGTTCTGAATCAACTGCAGACGAGACACATCCTTCTTGTTTAGACATGAAAACAAACTGTTACAATAGTCCAGACGAGAAGAAACAAACTCATGGATTATAAGATCCAGATCCTGTTGTGACAACATTTTCCTAAGTTTAGAGATTTTTCTCAGTTGAAGGAAACAGTTTCTGGTCAGTTTTCTTCAGTGTCGAACAAGAGACATGTCTTTATCAAATACAACACCCAGGTTTCTCAGGCTCATTAAAGCGTCAATACCATCTATGTTTTAATCTTTGTCTCATAGAGATGACGTTCATCTGTGTTTTCTTCTCACCGGAGTGGAGTTAAGTCAGATAATGACCAAAACTTTTGTTCCAAGGCAACAAATAAATGACAGCTCGGTACAGCAACAGTGGTCAATGACACAACCAGAGAAATCTCATCATTTAACCTTGAATTGGGCGTTTGACAGACGAGAGCCGGTTTTCCACACCCGTCAGCAACGGACGGAAACATAAAAAAAACGAGGCTGGATCAGGAGAGAGGAGAAGAAAAAAAAAAAGACCAATCAGAGGAAGTCTGGTCAGCGCCGGGGTCGGACGGACCGATTCGATTTCTTCACGTGCGACGAAAACCGTGGCCTCCGTTTTCAAACGTCGTTGCACTTTCTACAGCGACACCAAGCAGATTTTAAGAATGCTGCGGAATATGTTGATATCAGCACGAGCGGTTTTGAAAACCATGATGAAAACGCTGAAGCCGTCCTTTTTTTTTCCTCTCCTCCGTGTGGGTCGGAATGAAAGAAGTTATCGTCCTCATCTTCGTGAGCCCAGACAAGAACAATTTCCTGCGTCTCGCTGAAATTGAAAAGCCAGCGAGATGACAGGCTAAATTAGATTCATATTTTTTAAAATGATCACATTTCATTATCCTGCGCCGATAGTGTCGGGCTCGTCTTTCACATTAATCACAGAGCGCTGCTTAGACGTCTGTCACGCATATTTACTCATCGGCCTTTTTATCAGAGCCGGCTGGAAGGAAAAAGTTGTGCGATTGTTTGTGTGTGTCGGCGAGAGGGTGTGTGTTGGGCTGAGGTCATTATTGATCAGGTCTGTGACACGCCATTATTTCTAAATAACAATTAGAGTGGCAGGAAAACAAGGGAGAGCCAGTTGTGTAAACGATGGCTTCCTGGAGCTGCATCTGCACTTAATGGATGTTGATTCATGTTCTCCAGATAAACGTTAGACACGATGAACTAGTTACGAAGTATTTGTTCTGTTATCATCATCATTTTGGACAAGGAGCCACAATTCATCTGTGGCCAATGAGAAGATATTATTTAGCCCCTGTTTTAATTTGGATAAACAGCTTCAAAACCCCCTAAAGTCTGCAGCTCTATCAGACATTTTCTCCATTGATGTAATTCAGATTCCTCCTTGTTTTATTTAATCCAGATCTATATTACTATAGTAATATATAGTATTGTGAGATTAATATATGGTATCATGAGAATAATATATGGTATCATGAGATTAATATATAATATTGTGAGATTTATATATAGTATCGTGAGATTAATATATGGTATTATGATATTAATATATGGTATCATGAGATTAATATATGGTATTATGAGATTAATATATGGTATCATGAGATTAATATATAGTATCATGAGAGTTATATATAGTATCGTGAGATTAATACTGTATATGGTATCATGAGATTAGATTGAGATTAGATTGAGATTAAATTGAATTTTATCGTGAGATTAATATATGGTATCGTGAGATTAATATATGGTATCATGAGATTAATATATGGTATAGTGAGATTAATATATGGTATCGTGAGATTAATATATGGTATCATGAGATTAATATATGGTATCATGAGATTAATATATGGTATCGTGAGATTAATATATGGTATCGTGAGATTAATATATGGTATCATGAGATTAATATATGGTATCATGAGATTAATATATAGTATAGTGATATTAATATATGGTATCATGAGATTAATATTTGGTATCATGAGATTAATATATGGTATCGTGAGATTAATATATAGTATTGTGAGATTAATATATGGTATCATGAGATTAATATATAGTATCGTGAGATTAATATATAGTATCGTGTGATTAATATATGGTATCATGAGATTAATATTTGGTATCATGAGATTAATATATAGTATCATGAGATTAATATATAGTATCGTGAGATTAATATATAGTATTGTGAGATTAATATATGGTATCATGAGATTAATATATAGTATCGTGAGATTAATATATAGTATCGTGTGATTAATATATGGTATCATGAGATTAATATTTGGTATCATGAGATTAATATATGGTATCATGAGATTAATATTTGGTATCATGAGATTAATATATAGTATCGTGAGATTAATATATGGTATCGTGAGATTAATATATGGTATCATGAGATTAATATATAGTATCGTGAGATTAATATATAGTATTGTGAGATTAATATTTGGTATCATGAGATTAATATATAGTATCGTGAGATTAATATATAGTATCGTGTGATTAATATATGGTATCATGAGATTAATATTTGGTATCATGAGATTAATATATGGTATCATGAGATTAATATATAGTATCGTGAGATTAATATATAGTATTGTGAGATTAATATATGGTATCATGAGATTAATATATAGTATCGTGAGATTAATATATAGTATTGTGAGATTAATATATGGTATCATGAGATTAATATATAGTATCGTGAGATTAATAAATAGTATCGTGTGATTAATATTTGGTATCATGAGATTAATATATGGTATCATGAGATTAATATTTGGTATCGTGAGATTGATATTTGGTATCATGAGATTAATATATGGTATCGTGAGATTAATATTTGGTATCATGAGATTAATATATGGTATCATGAGATTAATATTTGGTATCATGAGATTAATATATGGTATCATGAGATTAATATTTGGTATTGTGAGATTAATATTTGGTATCATGAGATTAATATATGGTATCGTGAGATTGATATTTGGTATTGTGAGATTAATATTTGGTATTGTGAGATCACTATATTTTATCGTGAGATAAGATTTCGATCGTATTGAATCGTATCATGAGATTAATATCTGGTATTGTGAGATTAATATATAGTATTGTGAGATTAATATATAGTATCATGAGATTAATATATAGTATCGTGAGATTAATATATAGCATTGTGTGATTAATATATGGTATCATGAGATTAATATTTGGTATCATGAGATTAATATATGGTTTCATGAGATTAATATATAGTATTGTGAGATTAATATATGGTATCATGAGATTAATATATAGTATCGTGAGATTAATATATAGTATCATGAGATTAATATTTGGTATCATGAGATTAATATATGGTTTCATGAGATTAATATATAGTATTGTGAGATTAATATATGGTATCATGAGATTAATATTTGGTATCATGAGATTAATATATGGTTTCATGAGATTAATATATAGTATCATGAGATTAATATATGGTATCATGAGATTAATATATAGTATCGTGTGATTAATATTTGGTATCATGAGATTAATATATGGTATCGTGAGATTGATATTTGGTATTGTGAGATTAATATATGGTATTGTGAGATTAATATATTGTATTGTAAAATAAATATTCAAGTCCAAGTAGCCCAGAAATCTCTTTACCCAGTAATATCCTCCAGATTTTTGTGGGGAAATACAATCGTCAGAAGGAAATCTCGACCAGATCATGATTGACTTCATGGAGATGTATTTCCCTGAAGGCACAACATTATTTCTGATGATCCATTAGCAGATGTGAGAAAGACAGACATCAGGCGTCCAGACCTCAACAAAGATATTGATAAAGTGTCAAATCAATCATCAATACAGGTTGATATTGAATCCACAGAGAGTAGACTGAGTGTTATGAGCATCATATCATGTTGTATCTTGACACTAGTATATATCCTATTATATCGTATTGTGAGATTAGTATATGGTTTTATATCGGGATATTAATATGATATCGTGAGATTAGATTGAGATCGTATTGAATCTTATGGTGAGATTAATATATACTATCGTGAGATTAATATATGGTGTCGTGAGATTAATATATGTTATCGTGAGATTAATATATGGTATCGTGAGATTTATATATTGTATCGTGAGATTAATATATGTTATCGTGAGATTAATATATGTTATCGTGAGATTAATATATGGTATCGTGAGATTAATATATGTTATCGTGAGATTAATATATGTTATCGTGAGATTAATATATGGTATCGTGAGATTAATATATGGTATCGTGAGATTAATATATGGTATCGTGAGATTTATATATGGTATCGTGAGATTAATACATGGTATCGTGAAATTAATATATAGTATTATGAGATTAATTTATGGTTTCATAAAAACAATATATGGGATTCTGAGATTAGAATGAGATCTTATTGAATCGTATTGTGAGATTAATATATGTTATCGTGAGATTAATATATAGTATCGTGAGATTAATATATAGTATCGTGTGATTAATACATGGTATCGTGAAATTAATATATAGTATTATGAGATTAATTTATGGTTTCATAAAAAGAATATATAGTATCGTGAGATTAGATTGAGGTTAGATTGAGATAAAATTGAACCGTATCGTGAGATTAATATTTGGTATTGTGAGATTAATTTATGCTATCGTGAGATTAGATTGAGATCGTACTGAATCGTATTTTGAGATTAATATTTGGTATTTTGAGATTAATTTATGCTATCGTGAGATTAGATTGAGATCGTACTGAATCGTATTTTGAGATTAATATTTGGTATTTTGAGATTAATATTTGGTATCGTAAAATAATTATATGGTATCGTGAGATAAACATATGGTAACATAAAATGAATACATTGTTTTGTGAAATTAATATATGTTATCATAAAATTAATATATGGTATTGTGAGATTAATATATGGTATGGTAAAATGAATATATGGTTTGGTGAGATTATTATATGGTATCGTGAGATTAATATATAGTATAGTAAAATTTATAAATGGTATTGTGAGATTATTATATGGTACCGTTAGATTAATATATGGTATTGTGAGATTATTATATTCTATCGTTGTAAGATTAATATATGGTATTGTAAAATAAATATTTGGTATTGTGAGATTAATATATGGTATCATGAGATTATTATATGGTATTGTTGTAAGATTAATATATGGTAACGTGAGATTATTATATGGTATTGTTGTAAGATTAATATATGGTAACGTGAGATTATTATATGGTATTGTTGTAAGATTAATATATGGTAACGTGAGATTATTATATGGTATTGTTGTAAGATTAATATATGGTAACGTGAGATTATTATATGGTATTGTTGTAAGATTAATATATGGTAACGTGAGATTATTATATGGTATTGTTGTAAGATTAATATATGGTAACGTGAGATTATTATATGGTATTGTTGTAAGATTAATATATGGTAACGTGAGATTATTATATGGTATTGTTGTAAGATTAATATATGGTAACGTGAGATTATTATATGGTATTGTTGTAAGATTAATATATGGTAACGTGAGATTATTATATGGTATTGTTGTAAGATTAATATATTGTACCGTGAAATTAGTTAATGGTATCGTCTGATAAATATACTGTATAATGAGATTAATATATGGTATCGTGAGATACATTTATTGTATTTTCAGAGTATTATTTGTTATTGTGATATTAATATATGCTATTATGATATTATTACATGGTAAAATTATAAAATTAATATGTGAACCGTATCGACAGATTAGTGTATCACTACTATAGTTGATTTGAACCTTCAATATAAGCCTAACAACAGACTTATAGTTATGTAGACGGCGAGCAGACTAACCCTCCCGTCCCAGGAATCACGGAGCTCCATTAGTGAGGCCGAGATATAGACGTTAAATCAGTAAAGATTCATGCAGAGAAGCACTTACTCCGGCAAAATCTCACTGGAACTCTTCTGATAAATGACAGGAAAGACCGGTAAGTGGTCGGACCGTGAGAGTGCAGGTGCTGCGTTCACTGTACTTTCCTTAATTTACATCCATGTGCGTCAATGACGGCTTTTCATGCAACGCAGACACTCAGTGTCACACAGTATATCGTTGCTGTCAGAATATCCAATATTGAATTTAACAAATGCTGAAACTTTATTATTGGATGTTTTTGTAGCCACTGAATTAGTTTTTATTGAATAAATGAATTCAAGCATTTAAATACCGAAAGGTTGATTTTTCTTTTTAAATAATTGAATAAAAACAATTTTCTAATGAAAGGTTAATTTAAAATAAATTTGAAAGAAGAAATGTGAAGGTTTTTAAAATGAATGTAATGTTTAATAGCTCATGTGATCGTCTGCGTGCCACACGATTGGCTGAAAGTTTGAGTCGCTCCTTACTTCTTGGTACTTCTTGGTACTTCTTGGTACTTCTTGGTACTTCTTGGTATTGTCAGGTGACTCTATACCAACATTTTTATATTTAATTTAAAGGCCACATATTGAAAATGTTTTCCATGTTTTTGAATTATTGGAATAAAAAAAATCCAACTCCATGTGTAAAAGAAAATATTTATTTTTTAAAATATTCGATTTATAAAAATGCATTGACTTCAAAAAATCCAGCTTTCAATTGACAAAATATTGAATTTAATTATTCAATATAAATCTGCCCACTAGATGGCAGCAGTCCTAACATCCTCACAGCTAAAGGAACAATGAGATTCCGGCACGGACTGAGGACGAGAGGATACAGTGACTCCAGCAGCTTTTAAAGCTGATGTTTGGACATATTTTGGTTTGAAAACAAATGAAAGCAGTTACGACTTCGTCAACGACGTCAACCTTTGAATAAATAAATTATTAAATTAAAATAATAAATGATTAAAAAAACAAGAATATTCAAAAAATGTAAATGTTAAATTCAACCATTCAATATTTTTACAATACTGATATACTTCCCTAACTGGTATCTAATACGTCAGGGTTTTATTTTAAAATAAAATAAAACCCTGACAATACAACTTGTATAAAATCTAATGGACAATACATGAGATTAAACAACAACAAAAAAAAGGTTTCTTTTTAAAAATATTCGATTTATAAAAATGCATTGACTTCAAAAAATCCAGCTTTCAATTGACAAAATATTGAATTTAATTCTTCAATATAAATCTGCCCACTAGATGGCAGCAGTCCTAACATCCTCACAGCTAAAGGAACGATGAGATTCCGGCACGGACTGAGGACGAGAGGATACAGTGACTCCAGCAGCTTTTAAAGCTGACGTTTGGACATATTTTGGTTTGAAAACTAATAAAAGCAGTTACGACTTCAACAACGACATCAACCTTTCAATAAATAAATGATTAAATTAAAATAATAAATGATTAAATTAAAATAATAAATGATTAAAAAAAACAAGAATATTTGAAAAATGTAAACCTTAAATTCAACCATTCAATATTTGTACAATACTGACTTACTTCCATAACTGGAATCTAATATGTCAGGGTTTTATTTTTAAATAAAAATAAAACCCTGACAATACAACTTGTATTTAAATCTAACGGATAATACTTGAGATTAAACAACAACAAAAAGCTTTCTCTTTAAAAATATTCAATTTATAAAAAATCATTAACTTAAAAAATCCAGCTTTTAATTGACAAAAAATTGAATTGAATTATTCAATAAAAATCGAAAACAAATAAAAGCAGTTACGACTTCAACGACGACGTCAACCTTCAATTAATATAATTATTAAATCAAATATTAAAAGTTTAAATACCAAGAATATTTGAAAAATGTAAATGTTAAATATTTTTACAATTCTGATATACTTCCAAAACTGGAATCTAATATTCATTCATTTTTTACCACTTTATCCCGGAGGCCGGGTCGCGGGGAGACTGGAGTCTATCCCAGTATCATAGGGCGAGAGGCAGGGGACACCCTGGACAGGACGCCAGTCTGTCACCGGGCACACACAAAGAAAGACAACCATTCACACACACACTCATATCTACGGACAATTTCTCAAATCAATATTTCATGTTTTATTTCAAAATTAAAATAAAACCCTGACAATACAACTTGTATTAAAATCTAACGGATAATCCTGTGTGTGTGTGTGTGTGTGTGTGTGTGTGTGTGTGTGTGTATGTGTGTGTGTGTGAGAGAGACATCTTGTTTGCTCAGGTGTTATTCATGAGCTGACTCCGTTCCTGGCGCGCTGGATCCACTCCGTGTTTCGCCGCCGCCCGCTCGCATCAAGGTGGCTGCAGAGGCTCCTCGTCTTGATGCAGAAGAGCGCTCGCTCTCGCTCTCACACACACTCTCACACACACTCTCTCTCACACACACCTCGCCGGGCTCAGGTGCGACTCGCGCGCGGACTCTCCTCGGGACTTTTGGGGGTTTGAGGGGCCCGGACTATGACTTCAGGAGCCACCTCTGTGCAAGCGCGTCGGGGAGGATTTGAACGCACCATCCTCTGAGAAGGAGCGTCGCTGATCCTCATCCCCCGAAACTGTCTGGATTTATCTCAGATCCGGGACTGACTCCCCGAACCTCGGGGCTCGACGAGGACTCGCGAGGAAGGTGGTTTTGTGCGGAGAGACTTTTGTGTTGACGCCTCATGATGGGCGCGTCACCTGGACCAGGAGCCTGCAGGGGCCGCGGGGGTCTGACCTGGATGATGGTCGCGCTCCTGCTGCTGGAGTTTGGAGCCGCTCAAGGTAGGAAGGAAAACTTTTCTGCTTCACTGTCAGAGGCGTCTTTGCTTCACTGGACCGAGGTCACACTTTTGGGTTGTTGTTTTTTTAAAGCAAAAATAATGATCTGTTGAGGCGTAAAGAAAAATCAAAGAAACAACTTTTCACTTAAGAAAAGGTCAAATTCCAAAAAATGAATTTAAGTTAAACAATAATAATAACAAATCCTTATTCGATAAACGAAAGTGAATTAAAATTAAATAATAATAATGAATCCTTATTTAATAAACCAAAGTGAATACCGATTTTTTTTTTTTTTAGTAGAGGAATGACAAAATAAAAATAAGGGTTAAGCGTAAATAAATGAACTAATGTACAAACAGTTGCGAATCATTTTTAAAGCCACATTTGTTCAACAATATGTGTCGAAAATTAACGTTTATTTGATAAATATGCGTCATATTTTAAGCATTTAATGCCACGTTTTTCCTTTTGATTTGATATTATTTTCATCTTCTTTGATGTTGACGTTCGAACCTTTGAAGAAAAGAAAAGAAATGTAACTTTTTCCGTGATTTTTTTTTGGTGGGGAGTAAAATATGATCATCAAGAATAGAGCCTCGATAAATACTGTTATTTTGAACGTTTTTGTTCCTTCCAAACAAAAGCTCCGCCGTGAATCGATGAAGATCTAAAAGTCAAGTCCTCTGAAGCTTCACTCGCACTAATGACGAATGGCTGTAAAGTCCAGAGAAGCCATTAAAGCTATTAAAGCCATTACCGCCGTGACCTTTGCTCACCAGTGAGGTATTTACGAGGACGTGGTAATCTGTGTTTTCCTCTTTTAAAAAAAAAAACAACTAACTGTTGAAATTTGGCACTGGGGAGGAGGGGGGGGGGGTTTCTTGTCAAGATCCCGCCACAATGTCAACCTTTTAAAAAAATGTTCTCGACGCCACGAAGACGAGGAACGTCGCTCCTCTCATCCTACATTTGGACTTCTGGCTTCTCCTGACGATGATGGAGGAAGTTTTTTTCTCCTGGAGCCGAGTCTGGTTCATCCGGTGCCGCTCGTCGAGTGACATGTTGTCCGTCCGGGCACCTCTCTTCTTGAGGGTCCACGATGCCTCCTTATCTTCGGGCCCCCAGACCCTCCATCGCACTCCTGCATTGTTAATGAGCGAAAACGAGGCGCAGAAGGAATGAACAAAACGGTCCAGTTTCTGGACGGAGCCGGAGATGACATAATACCTCCGAGCGTGTCATTGACCGGATGGGAACACGAAGGAGGTCCTTCTCCGTCTATTAGGAAGTCGATACACCAGGAGGACGTGGTCGGAGGTTAATTAATGGCTCTTGTGTTTCTGCCGCTGATGAGCTCGAAGTCTCGGACGTGTCTGGAGCGACGGGCGAGCGACACCTTCTTCTTTCGGTATGAAGACGCACGGGTCTTTAACGCCGATCCATTCTTCACGGCGAAGGAGCGCTCGCTCACTTACTCGCCGAACTCCCGACGGAGACGGATGGTGAGCCGGGAGAGCGAAGCCATCAGCCGGTGACAGGAGCTTGATTGGACCTTGGCTGCGTCTGGTTTTCCTCTCGAGGCTGTTGTGATCAGATTATAGACTCATCGTTGAACTTTACTCTGACGTTATATTCATTAAAATCATGTTTTACTGGTTTATACATCTGGAAATATTTACAGTACACTTGTAATATCACGGTTCACCTTTCGTGGTCTTGCAGGTTTCTATGGAGTCAGATCTGGTGCATAAGTCCCACATACCCGTAACATGACATGTTAA
The DNA here is from genome assembly GCF_982586985.1 of Callionymus lyra. Lineage (NCBI taxonomy): Eukaryota > Metazoa > Chordata > Actinopteri > Syngnathiformes > Callionymidae > Callionymus > Callionymus lyra. The sequence goes on along the minus strand of NC_141822.1, from coordinate 4,404,201 downwards.
CTTGCATTGACGTAACTACATTTCCATACTCGTAATCCAGAATTCGTAATTGAAGACTTGTTGTCGTTAAAAAAAAAAAAAAAAAACCTCGACTATATTTTCTAAATGTACGAGTACAAGTTACTAAACACTTTGTGAGTCATTTTTTCGCACCACAATCACTGATAAAACGGGTGCATTTGTTCCACAAACTTGTAGAATGTGATCTGTAGCCGTACTTCAAATAAGCATTGGTTAGTACACAGTACTGCATATTGAAGTGTATGGTACAAAGCTACATTTGCAGATAAATGTGCCAACAAAAGAGTGAACTCCCATGATGCTTTTCTACACACTGCTCTATTATCGACAGCTGGTCGGTCACTACAGTACTGTATTTAAATTCTATGTCAAAAGTGATCGGCAACTGCAGTGGGGCGGCTGGGCGGCAAAGCATTATGAGAACTCTACAGGTCAAGTTTGTTGAGTTGGTGCTCTCTAGTGAAGGTAGATGTGCAAGGGTGGTTGAGAGTTCCTTTGCCGGAGTGTGTGGATGACAGTGATCACAGTAGAACCGGACGGAATGCTCGGGTTCCGGTGTCGGCCAATCAGGATCAAGGGGTTGAAACCGAGACACTCTTTTGCCAATATATGTTTGTGAAATGATGCACTTTTATCAAGGAATTATTCTTGACCTTTAGTGAATAATTTTTGCTTTTTTTTCCTCTTTTGTTTAAAGAAAAATAGAAATGTACATCATCACAACATATATATTCAATGATTTTATAATGAGAACCTGTAGATAAAATCTATGATCAAATAACATTTTTGTCACTTTCATGTTATTTAAAAACGTTTTCAAACTTTTCACATTATATATACTTTTTTGGGGGGTCTTGACTTGTTGGCCCCTCACAGCCGTCACAATATGTAATGAGACTATAATAGGAAGTTACTTACCTCTGAGTTTTCATTAACATTTACATAATAAATGTATTTTTTATGTTTCTGTTAAACCATTTTTCTGAAATGTATCGTGTTTAGAACTCTTTCAATCCATCAATCGCTAAGACATGTTGTTCTTACAAGAGTTGATTATGTTACGACCCCGAAACCCTTAAATCCCTCAAATGAGGCGTTCATGGACTACTTAAAGATCGTTCTTTACCGAATCCGGCCTACAAAGGGTTCTTAAAATCATGATTTATATTCAACAAAAAAAAGCCGGATCCTGCTGATCTAATGACCCCTGGATGTGGATTCAATCTCAGATTAAAAGTGTACATGAACCCGATTGTGTTTGTTTTGGATTCGTAAAGTCATTTAGACGTGTTTGGGAACAAACATCCTCGAGGACATGCTCACTCCATTATGTGGGAACGAGCAAAAGTAAACCATTTGGCGACGTAATGAGTCGAATATTAGAATTTATTATCCATGAAACTGACTAAGCAGTTGAATTAGCAGAAAGCAGCAGTTACGGCGCCGAGATATTAAATATGATGCGGAGGAAACGACACGAATTTCTCGCTCCCGGAACTTTGAGACGTCAACGTCCTGCATGTTAAATGAATTAGATTTTTTCTTTTTCCTGCTGATTTATTATCGAAGGAACATCTCGAACGACGATGCTTCGCACAGACCGTCGCCCTGTGGTTAAAGGATGCTTGGCATAAATCCTGGGATTCCTTCAGTTTCCCACAATGCCGTTCTTATGCCTCCCTTTGAAAATCCGCCCTTCGGGGGGTTTTCGTTTATGGACGGAAAAGTTAAAGATCTGTAATGTATCGGGTTTTTTTTCCTGAGATACCGCTCACACTTTTGCTGCTTTTCCGCTCGCGACACCCTTTTCGTGGCGTTCCAAGAAAGCCAGGTAGAACGTTACGGCCGTCGCTATTATTCCAACGGGCTTCCTTCCCCGTGGCCCCGAACCACCGGCTCCTCGGGGGGGCGCCGTGTTACAACCCCTCGCGGCGGCTCCATAAACACTCTTGTGTTTGCACAATGAGCGCATTGTAAGAGAAGTATACGTTTCCTCTACGTCGCCACTTTACAAGCTCGACTTTTTTAACATCTTTCCATCGGGCAATTTTCTATAATTGGAGACATTACGGTCCTCGGCGAACGCGGCTGCAGGAAAAAGCAAACAGAGAACACGGTTCAGGGCGAGGGTGCGAGGCTCGGTCGGGGGGGTTTCGACGTAAGCCGAGAGTCGGGCTCTGTGTGGCAGCGAGTGATAATTGCTGTGAAAAGTGCTGCTGAGTTTCGCTCTCCACGCTCCCGCTGGAAGTCACGTCATCCTGCCTCGGACGTCCATCGTACGCGCGAGGAAACCAGTTACGCTTCGCAATCATCTGCTTTGCTGCTCAAAATAAACACGTTTGGGTTTGTGTTTTCGTAGAAATCTGAGGTTGGAACTCGACTTTCTAGATAATTATATGTGTAGCTAACATTCCTATCATTTAAGGAAACGCACGTGAATATAACCAGTAAAATATTTCAAGAAAAAAGTATGTATAAATGTATATATGTATAAAAAAAAGAAATCAAATAATATTAATAATCAGAAAACAATACTGGTTGTTTTTGTGTTCATGGTTTAACTGGTGAATAGTTTCGGATCATTGTGTTTCGAAAGAATATTTTCTCTTCCACATTTTTCAAGAACTTTTAAAGATTAATACGACGCAAAAATGAGTCTCGTCCTTCTTGACACCTACACACATCTGCTATATTCCTGTTGGATGAATGTGATTTAATATATTCTTATAAACCACTTTTTTTTGGCTGATTGTTTGGGAACTTTTCACATGTTTTTGCCCAAATTTCTGTTTACATTTCTTCCTTCAAATCTGCATTACACACTCTGACGAATCAGCTGTTTTGAGTGAATATTTCAGAGATGTCAGTTTTTGTTGTTTCGACCAGTTCAGTGATAGTTTTAATAACGACTATTTGTTACATTCTAACTATATCTATAAGTGCGATATTCGATTATTGGTGTCTTGAATTGCGATATTGATATTAATATGGTATTTCTTTCTTTCACCTACAAATGTAGCCTCGTGCTCGCACACTTCACAGACGGACGGAGACGTAAACAACAACGAGACATAGAAGTACAAACTGACAACTTTACAGAACGTGACACTGATTGGTCGAAGTTCACATTTAAGAAAAGATTGATTTATACAATAAAAAAATTATAACTTATCGCACATCTTTTCCATATGCATATCGCATGCTCCAATAACGCGATATTGATATTTTTTTGATATATCGTGCAGCCCTAATACTAACTAAAGTGGATTCACAGCGCCAACATTTTGCTTGATTGTCATATAAATGAATGAAAACGGTGCTTCTGAGCTTCGTTTGGTTTCGTAAAACAATGGTTCCTGAATTCAATTGTGGAGAAAAAAAAGCCAAACTTTAATCCATATTTAAGACCTTTCTTCATGATTGCCTCCAACAAAACAATCCCCAAAGGGACCAGATTATATTCTGGGAGTGTCAAGAGAGGTGGTAACCAATTCTACAGGAAACAATAAAACCGGCAGTAAAAGTTGACATGAGTACCTTTCAATACAAGATAAAATACTGTGTTCATTCAGTTGACACATGTTTTTCTTTTGGGCCAATTCAATGTTTATCTTTTATAATCTGAATCAAAACTATAAATTTATATCCATTTGGGGGAATAAAAATATAACCTAAGATTTAGAAAAAAAAATACATAGTTTAGGATTCAATTTATACAAATGACAGAAAACGTCTTCTTTTTTTTTGCCAATTAAATGTATTCTTTATATATTATATATATATACAATTATTCAAATTGAAATTAGCAATTGTCCGAATTGAAAATATTGGCGCTTTAATTTCAACTTTGATTTCATGTTTGAATGCAATCATTAATGAATGTGTTCAAAGAAAAAAATGTTATCATGAATAAAAAAGATATTTAATGAAACATTTGACATCATAAACAAACAAAGTATTTTAAAAATAGAAATCCTTGCACGGAAAATATTACACATACATACATACATATTACACAAAACATGAAATTAGGGAAATTAAATAAAGATATTCACTCATTTTCCTTTGACCGTTCCTTTATCTGGTTCGTAGTAGGCTTGGGTCTATCCCAGCTAGTTAGGGCGAGAGGCAGGGGACTCCCTGGTCAGGTCTCTATTCGTTAGCAGGGAACACGGAGGCGTTCAACCATCCATGCTCACACTTGGTCTGCGGGAGGAAAGCGGAGTTAATCCAATCAAGAACAGAAAACATCCAAACTCCAAACTGAAAGACTTTAACGTGGAATCGAACCAACAACCTCACGATTGACTGAAACTCAAACTTGAGTCAAACTTCAACTTCATGTCCATCCAAGAATGTGACACAGATTCGTGATGGTTTAAACATATTTCAAAGCTGAATCAGAAAGTTTGAATCAAAGTTTAGAGAACAGGAATGAAAAAGAGGGTGAAGGTGAGGAAAGACACAAGGGAACAGAAAGATGAGTGGAGCGAGTGAGTGTGGAGGACGAGGGAGGAGGACGAGATATGAGGGAGGACGGGGACGGACGGGAGGAGAGAGTCATTAATCACCCGGTGAGGCACTTTCAACTGCAGGGGAGCTTCGCGGGGCAACATTCACTTCTATTAGCAGTCCATTAGCACAGCTCTGCACAAGTCTCAGCACTTGACTGGCAGCTCCGTGACACCGGCTCTGACCCGGGGATCCTGCCCGACATACAAACAGATCCACTTGTTTTTTAGCAGCCATTCATTAGAAAATACAACTGGATTTTGAAAGAGAACGTTGTTTAGAGATTCACTATTGTTTGTGTTGGAGTGAGTATTGACAAGAATCTGTCAATACGATTGCATCACGATATGTAGTGTATATACTGTATGTAAATATGTGGAGTATTGTCCAGTACTTGACTCTGGTGCTGTGATAGTGTAGTAACAAGTATATATGTGTAGTATTGTCCAGTACTTGACTCTGGTGTTGTGATAGTGTAGTAACAAGTATATATGTGTAGTATTGTCAAGTACTTGACTCTAGTGTTGTGATAGTGTAGTAACAAGTATATATGTGTAGTATTGTCCAGTACTTGACTCTAGTGTTGTGATAGTGTAGTAACAAGTATATATGTGTAGTATTGTCCAGTACTTGACTCTGGTGTTGTGATAGTGTAGTAACAAGTATATATGTGTAGTATTGTTGATTACTTGACTCTAGTGTTGTGATAGTGTAGTAACAAGTATATATGTGTAGTATTGTCCAGTACTTGACTCTGGTGTTGTGATAGTGTAGTAACAAGTATATATGTGTAGTATTGTCCAGTACTTGACTCTGGTGTTGTGATAGTGTAGTAACAAGTATATATGTGTAGTATTGTCCAGTACTTGACTCTGGTGTTGTGATAGTGTAGTAACAAGTATATATGTGTAGTATTGTCCAGTACTTGACTCTGGTGTTGTGATAGTGTAGTAACAAGTATATATGTGTAGTATTGTCGAGTACTTGACTCTGGTGTTGTGATGGTATAGTAACAAGTATATATGTGTAGTATTGTCCAGTACTTGACTCTGGTGTTGTGATAGTGTAGTAACAAGTATATATGTGTAGTATTGTCCAGTACTTGACTCTGGTGTTGTAGTATTTACAGACCACATGACTCTTGACGAAGTCGTAACTGCTTTTATTTGTTTTCAAACCAAAATATGTCCAGACATCAGCTTTAAAAGCTCACTGTATCCTCTCGTCCTCAGTCGTCACCGGGATCTCATTCTTCCTTTAGCTGCAGAGGAAGTTAATGAAGTTAAATAGCAACACAAAAATGAACAAATGCTTTGAATACTTTTTTATAAACACTAAATTGAAATAATATATCTCTGATATTAATATTATAATAGTAATATAATACTATTAATATTATTATTACTAAAATGTAAGTGTATCTAAATTTTCTTACACTTATAATCAGAAGTGACTTTGAATGCAAAAAACAAAAACAGAGCTAATGGCTACAGATGAGAATAGCTACTATCTACTAGGAATGTGATGGATTTATTTGTCAACATTATCAATTACTAATAATATAATAACAATAATTAATAATTAATTTAATTATACGTATTGAAATAAAGTGTAGTTTCATGTACAACATAAATGACTTCCTTATACCCAACCTTCAACTAACCCTAACACCAGACGTAAGAAAATAAAAATAAAAACAATATAACAAAAACCCTACAAAGCTTCTGTGTCACATGTTCAGAGTAAATATTCTTATTTTAAATAATTATAATTTTCTTCTTCTATGATCTCATACGTTACACAACTGGACTCTATGAAATGTCTCCAGTTGAATATCGATCGATGAAGGACACGGTGACCTCTGGGTGAGAGTCAAGTTACTGACCACTGCGAGCGACCTTCACCCGCACCGTCTTTTGTGCCCGGAATAAAAAAATAACGGTATAAACGGTCCGGCGTTCAATCGCGGGGTCTGTGATGGCGAGGAGAAGCGAGGAGAAGCGAGGAGAAGCGAGGAGAAGCGAGGAGAAGCTAGGAGAAGCGAGGAGAAGCGAGGAGAAGCGAGGAGAAGCGAGGAGAAGCTAGGAGAAGCTAGGAGAAGCGAGGAGAAGCGAGGAGAAGCGAGGAGAAGCGAGGAGAAGCGAGGAGAAGCTAGGAGAAGCGAGGAGAAGCTAGGAGAAGCGAGGAGAAGCGAGGAGAAGCTAGGAGAAGCGAGGAGAAGCGAGGAGAAGCTAGGAGAAGCGAGGAGAAGCTAGGAGAAGCGAGGAGAAGCGAGGAGAAGCGAGGAGAAGCGAGGAGAAGCTAGGAGAAGCGAGGAGAAGCGAGGAGAAGCTAGGAGAAGCGAGGAGAAGCGAGGAGAAGCGAGGAGAAGCGAGGAGAAGCGAGGAGAAGCTAGGAGAAGCGAGGAGAAGCGAGGAGAAGCTAGGAGAAGCGAGGAGAAGCGAGGAGAAGCTAGGAGAAGCTAGGAGAAGCGAGGAGAAGCGAGGAGAAGCTAGGAGAAGCGAGGAGAAGCGAGGAGAAGCGAGGAGAAGCGAGGAGAAGCTAGGAGAAGCGAGGAGAAGCTAGGAGAAGCGAGGAGAAGCGAGGAGAAGCGAGGAGAAGCGAGGAGAAGCGAGGAGAAGCGAGGAGAAGCTAGGAGAAGCGAGGAGAAGCGAGGAGAAGCGAGGAGAAGCGAGGAGAAGCGAGGAGAAGCGAGGAGAAGCTAGGAGAAGCGAGGAGAAGCTAGGAGAAGCGAGGAGAAGCGAGGAGAAGCTAGGAGAAGCGAGGAGAAGCGAGGAGAAGCGAGGAGAAGCGAGGAGAAGCGAGGAGAAGCTAGGAGAAGCGAGGAGAAGCTAGGAGAAGCTAGGAGAAGCTAGGAGAAGCGAGGAGAAGCGAGGAGAAGCGAGGAGAAGCTAGGAGAAGCGAGGAGAAGCGAGGAGAAGCGAGGAGAAGCGAGGAGAAGCGAGGAGAAGCGAGGAGAAGCTAGGAGAAGCGAGGAGAAGCTAGGAGAAGCGAGGAGAAGCGAGGAGAAGCTAGGAGAAGCGAGGAGAAGCGAGGAGAAGCGAGGAGAAGCGAGGAGAAGCTAGGAGAAGCGAGGAGAAGCGAGGAGAAGCTAGGAGAAGCGAGGAGAAGCGAGGAGAAGCGAGGAGAAGCGAGGAGAAGCGAGGAGAAGCTAGGAGAAGCGAGGAGAAGCGAGGAGAAGCTAGGAGAAGCGAGGAGAAGCGAGGAGAAGCGAGGAGAAGCGAGGAGAAGCGAGGAGAAGCTAGGAGAAGCTAGGAGAAGCGAGGAGAAGCGAGGAGAAGCGAGGAGAAGCGAGGAGAAGCTAGGAGAAGCGAGGAGAAGCGAGGAGAAGCGAGGAGAAGCTAGGAGAAGCGAGGAGAAGCGAGGAGAAGCTAGGAGAAGCTAGGAGAAGCGAGGAGAAGCGAGGAGAAGCGAGGAGAAGCGAGGAGAAGCTAGGAGAAGCGAGGAGAAGCGAGGAGAAGCGAGGAGAAGCGAGGAGAAGCGAGGAGAAGCGAGGAGAAGCGAGGAGAAGCTAGGAGAAGCGAGGAGAAGCTAGGAGAAGCGAGGAGAAGCGAGGAGAAGCGAGGAGAAGCGAGGAGAAGCGAGGAGAAGCGAGGACGACGGCGGCGGCGCTGACCTGATTTCCTGCCTCTGATACTCTCTCCTCCAGAAAAACGGCTCTTCAAAGTGGAGGAGCCGGTGCATTAAGAGGAGCCGCCGGCCTCTGAGAGCCCCGTGATTACAGGGTCCCGGCCCCGGGGGGGTGGGGGGGGTGTCGGGGGGTCCAGGGGGCCACTGTCCCCGCTCTTGAACTCTGGCTCCGTTTACCATCCGAGATCAGACAGTCAGAAGTCCCGGTTGCAGGAGGACACGGTTGGAGAGGTGATTACCGGTTAAGAGGCCCTTCTCGTGCCATTATAGCAGCAGCAGCAGGGCTGACGGCGCACATTGCTAGTGTGTTTAAGTATAAGTACACACTCCACTCCTGCCCTTTAATTTGGCGTCGTGGCCGCCCCCCCCCCGGCCCCCCCGGCCCCCCCGCCGCCCCCCCGCCGCGACACCACTAATGTCCTCCTGAGTTCGGCTGTTCCCGACAGGAAGCCGGTG